>NC_085139.1:277887427-278187427 GCF_024139115.2 Armigeres subalbatus | reverse complement strand
CTATATGAGATACAATAGAGCTATCACCTTCTTGCTCCCTGATTCAAAAGTCTTGCAATAATATTAATAAAATGTTTGCACGAATATTTTATCCATAATGACACTTCAAAACAAAATTTTCAAAACTTAGTATGACTTAGTGTTGGTGGAATCATACTCAAATCTGAATCATCAAGGTTTCATGCACGAGCTAACTCGCCTGCGGTTCTGTAGGAGAAGCATCGCGCTTGAGTTTCTCGGCCAGAATCGCATCGCTTTGCTCACTCACCGAAAAATGATTTCGTTCTAAAAAGCGTCAAAACGCAATCGAGACGTATGTTTTGTTTATATATAATTATTAGCCATTGTTTTAGACGAAAAATAGTTAATTCAATGCATTCAACAATAAAGAACACGTAAATATCATGCAATGATGCAAATTGCGATTCAAATCATGAGCAAATCTCTCGGCCATAATTCTGATGGGATTTGACTCACGCATGGTTTGAATTGCCGATGAGATTTGAGATTTTGAGATTTTACCAACACTGGTGACACTGCCAGACAGTAGGAGTTAGAATGTAATAACACACACACTATCTTTTCCCGTCCGCAACGTTTCCCGAGTAGACGAAAATAGCTCAATAATATCAAATGTTGATAAGATAGCAAAATGAGATATGGACATGATTGATATAAGAGATAAAAGATCAGGCGACAATATCAATATTTTGCACTAAAATATCATGAGGATATCAAGATATGTTATTTGTAATAAGTGATCGATATCAAGTGCCATTATTTTGTTCTTATCCATAGCGTATCTTGATATTTAAATGATATTTCTGTGCAAATTTTTGATATTGTGGCCTGTTCTTTTATCTTTTATATCAATCAAGTCCATATCATTTTTTGTTATTCTGTTCATAGCTTTTGTCCCGGTTACTACTCGCGCGCACCACAACCAAATTAATTGGGTTTTGGTACATGATTGACATTTTATGATTTCTAGTGATGCACGGAAAAACAAAGATATAATTCGTACAAGTCAGGTTGCAGAATTATACGGAATCTCCGGGGTCATTTGAGACGTTTAAATTTTGTGTCTCTTCATAACCATTTCGTTTATTTGGTCTAAATTTCTACCGGACAAAGAGTCGAAAAGTTATGGCCTGAGTTCTCTATAATTCAGTAGAAAGTTGTTTCAATCGAACCTAGGATACTCATCCGATCTTTCACCTGTACGACTGGTAAAGAATGACGTTTCGGTTCCTGTCTTAGCTCCATAGTCCGTCCATGATTAGGCTGTGATCTGGCTGCAATTCTTGATCAACCGTCTGTAGAATTAGGCAGACCCATAAGACGAGGCTCAGCTCTTCCGAGGTGAATTTCCGCTGGAATTCTAGAAGAAAATCCTGGAGAATCAGAAATTTATTAAGCATATCCTTTAATATAACCATACAATTTTCTTAGGAATTCTTTCTAAAATGCATGCTGGAAATATCCCGGAAATTTATGAAAACACGCATAGCAAAAACATAGTTTCCGATGGAAATCCTAAAAATAGTCGAAAAGCCGAACGAAAATTCAAGATTTCCTATTTCTTCAATTCTCGAAAGAATTTCTAAAGGAATTTCAAATGGAATTTCTGAAGGATTCTCAAAAAAATGCTGAATCAATTCTGAACAGATTCCTGAATGAGTTTTTGTAGCAATTTCTAAAGGAAGCGAAATGAGTTTTTGAAGAGGGATGTCCGAGGAAGCAGGGACTATGTCCAAGGGCTTGACGATCCTCCCCAGGCCATCTGCGAGTTGTGCGCCTGCCTAGGATGTGGTGGGGTTGACAGTGGGCCCTGTTAAACCTCCATAAAAGCTGCATGTATCTCGCAAGTAGGCCTGCCAGACCGTGTGCGCTCAAGCGCACAAGCCCAAGTCCTGTGTTAGGTGGGACGCTAAACAGCCCTGACACGACGGCTCTCCGACGAGACAGGAGTTGCGTGCTCAATAAGCCGCCTTAAAAACAACTATTACGAACGACAAGAAGATAATACGACTCGATACAATCGGGAAACGACCTAGGCGACGAATAAAGGATCACGATTGGGCTTGGAAATGGAACTAGTCGCTAGTTCGCAGGTTGCGATAGGATAATCTACGATGAATTCATCCCCGCAACTTCGACGTCGAGGCTGGTGAGAAACTGCTGGACAGGACAGAAAGTGTGGAAAGCGGCATCGAGCGGCTACCTTCTACCAAAGCTGTGGCACCAACAACGAGCTGGGAACCGGCTTCATAGTACTGTAAGATGCGCAACGCGTGATTGGGTGGCAGCCAACCACGCAACGATGTCGCAAGTGAGGATAAAGGCCGTTTCTTCAACTATAGCATCATCAACGTGCACTGCCCACACGAAGGAGATCCGACGAGAAAGAAGCGTTCTATACTCAGCTGGAGCAGATATCGATGGATGCCCACTGCGGGACGTCAAAACGTCTCATCGGTGACATGGAACGCTCAGGTAGGAAGGAGGAATGTATAGACTGGTCATCGGACCGGATAGTCTGCATACCGTATCGAACGACAACGGCCAACGATGCATAAATTTAGCAGCCCCCGCGGAATGGTAGTACGAAGCACCTTCTTCCCCGTAAGGCGAATATTGAACTCGACCACTACTCGTCGCAGTATGTCTGCGCTCAAAACTCGACGGTGATCAACACGCGTCGAGTCGTCCGCCGCGGCTTAACATTGGGTGGCTCAAGACGGTAGAGAGCCCAAGGCGCGCAGCAGCTGGAAGTGGCAATCCCAACGGAAGAGCAGCTAGGCGCAGCATCTCTTGAAGATGGCTGGAGATATTCGATCCGCATTGAGCACCAACCGCTGCACTAGGCACGGTGCCGGATCAGAGAAACGACTGGTATGACGGCGCATGTGAGAGTTAGTTGAGAAGAATGCAGCATGGGCGAGATTCTGCAACACCGCACGAGGGCGAACGAGGCACGATACAAACGGGCGCGGAACAACAAAACTCGATTTTCCGGAGGAAAAAGCGCCAGCAGGAAGATCGAGACCGTGAAGAGACTGAGGTACTGTACCGCGCCAATAACGCACGAAAGTTCTGAGAAGTTGAACTCGTCGGCACGTGCCACAGTCCGATATGTGGGACATTAACGGGAACCTTCTACGAACGAGCGTGAGGTGATCCAGGTGGCGGCAGCATCGAAGACCCTGAATGGCGATATGGCAGACAACGGTGGCGTATGGTAATGAACCTAGGAGACGCGCGCAGGACTCGACTTGGCCCGAATCGTGAAACCAGGAGGAGATCGGCGGTGAAACAACAAAGCCCCTGGAGTGACCAACCACCAGGAGAGCTGTTTAACGGTGGTGAAGCACTGGCTAGAGCGCTGCATTATTGGGTGATTACCAAGGTTTGGGAGGATGAGGTTCTGCCGAGGTCGATGGAAGGTGTCGCAACTACCGCGCAATCACATTGCTGAACGCCGCCTACAAGGTACTTTCCCAAATTTGCCGTCGACTAACACCAATTGCGAGGGTCGTGGGCGTACCAGGCGGGATGGGTGAACGCTCTACCACAGACCAGGTGTTCGCCATACGTCAGGTTAGAAATGTCGCGAATACAACGTGCCCACACATCATCTATTCATCGACTTCAAAGCGCATATATACAATCGATCGGACCAGCTATGGCAGTAATGCACGAAAACGGATTTCCGGATAAACGATACGGTGATCAAGGCGACGATGGATCGGGTGAATGTAGTCGAGTCAGGGCATTCTCAGTCCTTCGAAACCCGTAGAGGGTTACGGCAAGCAGATGGTCTTTCGTGTCTGCTATTCAACATCGCTTTGAGGGAGTAATACGAAGGGCAGGATTGATGCACGAGTGGTCGATTACGAAGTCCGTCCAGTTATTGGTTTCGCTGACGACATTGATATCATGGCACGTAACTTTCAGAGGATGGAGAAGCTACATCAGACTGAAAAGCGAAGTAAACGGATTGGACTAGTCATCAACACGTCGAAGACGAAGTACATGATAGGAAGAGGCTCAAGAGAGGTCAATGTACACCACCACGAGTTTCTATCGGTGGTGAGAAATCGAGGTGGTTGAAGAATTCGTGTATTGGGCTCACCGACCGCCGAAAACGATACCAGCAGAGAATGAACGTGAATGGAGAAGTCTTTATGTGCAGCACAAGCCACCCGGCCTTAGTCTGATGATAAAAATAAAATGTCCAGGGAATTCCCAAATAATTTCGAAAAATTCCTGGAGGAAGGTCAGAATTCCTGGAGTTCTGAAAAATTCTAAGGTAAATTCGAAGAAATTTCTGTCATAATAACCAAATTCCTGAAAAAATTAAAAAGAATTTGCTAATGAATTCAAAGGAATATATTTGTAAGGCTTTCTAAACGAAAGACTGAAGAGATTTCTACGATTTCTAAAAGAATTCCTTTAAAAATCTGAAATTCGTAAGAATTTTAGAATTCCTACCGCGAATTTTAAGGAATTTCCAAAGCAATACTGAGTTTTCTCCGACGCTATTTCCGGAGGGTTTTCTGAAGGAATTCTCGAGGAATGTCCAAAGAAATTTAAGAATGCCAGAAATTCTACGGAAGTTCTTTGCAAAACTCATTTAGAAATTTAAGGAAATTTCTAAAATTTCGTTCTAGAATTAGGGACGAATTACTGTAGAAATTTCCAATGAAATAGATGTTCCAATAGCCCTGGAAGAATGAAATAGTTTTCTTAGCATTAGCATTTCTAAAGTAATTCTCGAAACCTAGAGATGAGCTCCTAGGCTGAAAATCTCAAAGACAAAAAGAATTCCAAAGGATATTCTGATATTTCAAAGAATTTAAAAGTTTTTGGAGGAGTTTATCCATATCCGGTATTTCCAGTTCTAGCGAGCTAGAACATGAGAAATATAGAGAAAGATACAAAGTAGAAGAATGACCTGGAATAGAACCCGACCTCCTATATGAGGGAAGTAGCATATATCTCCAAGCCCATAGCCCTAGTGCATGCCTTTTTGTCCTCAAAGTTAGATTACATTCAACCACATCCATAACATCTTCTAGAAGATCAACATACATGGTTAGATAGTTTAGGGACTTTCTCTGTTCTGTTCTGTTCTTGAACCGAACTTTGATTACACATGATGTTGCTTTGTTTCATCACTCGAAGTTTAGAAAATGTATTCAAGCATACCCGAACATCTTCCAAAAATCATCACATGGATCCAGAAGATTCCATGAAATCATGACAGACATGGTAAGAAGGTTTCGGACTTCATGAGTCATCCAAACCATCCTTGAGACCAGACCTTCCAATTCTAACCTCAATGTTTGTTTTCCTGAGTAGACGAGAATAGCTCAATTATGTCAAATGTTGATTAAATAGCAAAAATGAGATATGGACATGATTGACATAAGAAATAAAATATCAGACGACAATATCAATATTTTGCATAAAATATCCGAGGAGATCAAGTTATGCTATTGAAAAAGTGTTCATACCATTCCGTCCAATATTGGTAGAGAGTTCACTCCGCTACCAATGACAACGGCCTACGCTAGCAAATAAATTTCGCTGCTGCCAGGAATGGCCATCAGTAGCACCTACTTTGCATAAAGAACATCTGATCACTACCTCGTTGTCAGTAAAGATCACGGTTGTCAACTGTATCGAACGAGATTACAGCAACGATGCGTTACAATATCCAGCTTGTCGTTGAAGGAGTATCGGCTGAGTACCGCCAGAAGCTGGACGAACGGATAAGTGCAATCAACGTTAGCGACAATATCAGATCTATGGAAGTCGACCCATGAGTGAGTACAACAGCACGAGAAGTGGTAGGTACTGCGCGGAGTATTTGATATTGATAAAACCGAAGTGGCTGCCAGGTGGAAGCAACACTTCGATACTTTTTGAATAGTGAAGTGACGGCAATGGTGAACAGAATAAATATTAGCGACGATGGAATGTGGAGTCGCCCACACTAGATGAGGTTTAAAAGCTGGTCAAGAGCTGAAAACAATAAGGTGCGGGGGACAGCTTGCTGATTCTCACATGACAGTAAGCTTTATGAAGTTCTCCACCATATTATGTCGAAAATATGGGAAGACGAGAAAACGCCAGCTGGTTGGACGGGCTTCACTCTCTTTAAGAAAGGGCACATACTGAAGTGCGCCAATTACCGAGGAATATATTTATTTATCATCAGACAAAGGCCGATGGCCCAGGTACATAAAAGACTTCTCCATTCAGCTCGGTTCATGGATGCACTTCGCCAACCACGCAGTCTGGAAGGATCCGCAAATCGTCCTCCACCTGATCGATCCACCTTCCGCTGTGCACCTTGCCTCTTGTTCATCGGATCGTTGTCGAGAACCATTTTCACTATAGTGCCCGTATCTGGCTACGCCCGGCCCACCCGCAGTCTTCCGATTCGCTGGTGAATGAGGATGGTTCTCCCGACAGCTGATGCAACTCGGGTGCCTCCTCCACGTACCGTCCGCCATCTGCACCCACCAAAGATGGTACGCAACACTTCACTTTCGAAAACTCCCAGTGCGCGTTGGTCCTCCAGAGTTCGTCCAGGTCTCGGTCAGAGAACTACCGGTCTAATGAGCGTTTTGTAGATGTCATGGAACGGCGGCGAACTCTATCTGATCGGAGCGTCTTGCGGAGTCCAAAGTCATGTACGATTTCCAGCCACTATGCGTTTCCGAATCTTGCGTTATCCGGCGGTCACCAGTGAGCCCAAGTACACGAATTCTTCAACCAATCATTTCGTCACCACCGATAGAAACTCGTGGTGGGTGGCTTACATTGACCTCTTGAGCCTCTTCCTATTATGTACTTCGTCTTCGACGCATTGATGACTAGTCCAATCCATTTAGCTTCGCTTTCAGTCTGATGTAGGCTCTCCATCCTCTCAAAGTTACGTGCCAGATATCAATGTCGTCGGCGAAGCAAATAACTGGACGGACTTCAGAATCGTACCACTTGGTCAATCCCTGCCCTTCGTATTACTCCTCCAAAGCGATGTGTTAGCAGACACGAAAGACCATCACCTTGCCGTAACCTCTACGCGTTTCGAAAGGACTCGAGAATGCCCTGAAACCCAACCGCACATCACTCGATCCATCGTCGCCTTGATCAACCGTATCAGTTTATCTGGAAATCCGTTTTCGTGCATTAGCTGCTATAGGTCCTGATCGATTGTATCATATGCGGCTTTGAAGTCGATAAAGATGATGTGTGGGCACGTTGTATCTGCGGCATTTCTGCAATCCTGACGTATGGCGAACACCTGGTCTGTGGTAGAGCGTTCACCCATAAATCCCGCCTGGTACCGCCCCACGAACTCTCTTGTTGGTTTTAGTCAGGCATAAAATTTGGGAGAGTAACTTGTAGGCGGCGTTCAGCAATGTGATTGCGCGGTAGTTGCTACAATCCAGCTTATCGCCCTTTGTAGATAGGACACACGACACCTTCCATCGACTCCTGCGGCAAAACCTATCCTTCCAAACCTTGGTAAACCCAGTGCAGCGCTCTAGCCAGTGCCTCACCACCGTTTTAAACAGCTCTCCGGTAGTTGGTCAACTCCAGGGGCTTTGTTGTTCAGCGGCCGATCTCCTCCTGGATTTCTGAGATTCGGAGCGAAGTCGGCCAGCGCGCGTGCTCCTAGGTTCATTACCATACCGCCACCGTTGTCTGCCATATCGCCATTCAGGGTTCTTCGTAGGTGCCGCCGCAACTTTGGATCACCTCACGCTTGTTCGTAAGAAGGTTCCCTTATCTTACAATATCGGGCTGTGGCACGTGGCCCTTACGTGAACGGTTCAACTTCATAGAACTTTCGTGCGTTATTAGCGCGGTACAGTTCCTCCGTCTCTTCATGGTCTCGATCTTCCTGCTGGCGCTTTTTCCTCCGGAAAATCGAGTTTTGTCTGTTCCGCGCCCGTTTGTATCGTGCCTCGTTCGCCCTCGTATGGTGGTGAATCTCGCCCATGCTGCGTTCTTCTCCCTAACAACTGCTCACATTCGCCGTCATACCAGTCGTTTCTGATTCGAGCAACCATGCCTGTGCAGCGGTTGTGGCCCAATGGCGGATCGAATCCTTCCAGCCATCTTCAGAGATGCTGCGCCTAGCTGCTCTCCGTTGGGAGTGCCATTCCAGCTGTGCGCGTAGTCTGGGCTAGTATCACCGTCTTGTAGCCGCCCAATGTTTAGTGCGCGGAGACTCCGTCGCGTGTTGCACCGTCGAGAGTTTTGAGCGCAGCGCGCAACGAGGTAGTGGTCGGATCTAATATTCGCACTGCGGTAAGTGCGTACGTAAAACGAATGGGAATTCGTTAGAAGCGAGATAAAGTCGAGGGTTTCTGATAAATTTAAACTGATGGTAGACATTTTCCGGAAGAACAAATAACAAAACGGCAGAATTACTTCCGAGGGAGGGATCATCCATCATTGACTTATTCCGCACATAGCCTACTTTTTAATCCACCATTGTTAATCCGATGCGCCCAAGAAGGATAAAACCACCATTGTTAATCCGGGCAAGCGCTTACTTTAAAATTTAAAATACAACTCGTAGACGAGTTATATAAACAATCAAGTCACATATGAATTACTGCAACAAATCAATCTGAATTGTGCTATTCGAGGAAGAGATAGCATCTAAGTGCCTACTTATAAGAAGGAGTCACATCCACCATTGCCATAATTCGGACAGGGCCTACTTAAAGAAGGATCACATCCACCATTGCAACAATTCGGGCCACACACCTACTTTTAAAGAAGAGATTACCTCCACCATTTTAATCTGGGCAAGCGCTTACTTTAAAGAACGAATCAAATCATTGCCATAATCCGTGCAAGCGCCTATTTTTAAAGGGATACATCCACCATTACCTCAATCGAAGCGTCTTCTTTAAAGAAGGAATCACATCCACCGTTGTCATAATCCGGGCAAGCGCCTACTTTTAGAAGAGATCATATCCACCATGCCCAATCCGGAAGCGCCTACTTTTAAAAAGGATCACATCCTCATTGCCTCAATCGCAAGCGCCTTTTTAAAGAAGGAATACATCCATTGTCATAATTCGGCAATGCGCCTACTTTTAAATAAGGGATCACATCCTCCATTGCCATAATCGATGCAAGCGAAGAAGGGATCATCCACCGGCCTTAATCTGGGCATGCGCCACTTTTAAAAAAGGAATCACATGCACCATTGTCATAATCCGGGCAAGTGCCTACTTTATTGCCATAACGGCCAAACGCCTACTTTTAAAGAAGGATCACATTCACCATTGCTCTAATACGGCGTCCACTTTGCATTACATTGCAAATGCATTATTTCCAGAGGATGTGTTTTAATATTGTTTTCAAGGTGTTATATTTATATTCGCCTGCACCACTTAGTCTCATTTAGAGAACGCAAAGAAAATTATGCCGTTATGCCAAAGACCACTTTGACGCTGGTCACAATTATCAAATGTCCGTTATACAAATGGCCTTTATGAAATGGTCCGCTCCTGACAACATATCAAAAATAAAAATATCGAAAACAGTTTGAGAAAATCACAAGTTTTGTGAATATCAACGATCGACAAGCCGTTTTCAAGTTAATTTTTTTATGTTTAGGCTCAAGACTCCATCTCAATGTTTTGAAAATTAATGACTGTATCGCTTGATTGTATAGTAGAGGCAATTGATATAAAAGTAACCAGATAAACAAATTTTTTTTACAACTGGGTGGGTGGTAAGTTAAAATTTGCCAGCTAATGCATAGTGTGCCAGACTTGACGAAATGTTTTTTATATCATAACACATGTTCACGGTGTATCAAAAATATGTATTTATCGTTTAAATTTTTCATTCACCTACTTGAATGTAACAGAAGCTCACATAACATGTTTAATATTTATTTCTGATTTGTCTAATCCGACAAACAGAAATGATTTTTTCAATGAATAAATCTGGCAATGTGAAGAGATAATATTTCGTATGCACACCTTGTTTGTGTTGGCTGGCGTATACGTTGTATTGAATGAATGAAGCTGCATCGCGTAGATTTGTATTCACCATTTCACTTATTGCAGTGAATGAATCTCTCATTTTATTGCATTCAAAATGGCGTCAAATTTGTTCTAACTTTGATTTTGAAAGCAGTTTTCGACAGTTTTTGACTGAAGGAATTAATTGGTAGTCAAGATTGAAGAAAAATGTGAAACTAGTTAGTGAATATGTTTTAGGAGTGATTAAATGGCAGGTGGGGAAATATCAAGGAAAAATCAGTGAGGTGTATGTGTTTGATCGAACGTTCGAACGTTAGTATGCGTTCGATGAACATAGAATATCGCATAGGAAAACGAGTTAGTTTCCAGCAATTACTCGTACATAGTTTTGATGAGATGGAAATTAATATGGAATGCCATGAATATATTATGATGGAGGGTACAGTAAAGCCCAAAATATTGAAATTAGTTCAAAACTTTATTAGTATTAGTGCGATTGAATAAACCATCACATCATTTGATTACGGTTTATAGAGCCTTAAGGTGTTTGAGCCCTTGTCAAAGTTAGGCTAGAGTCAAAATGGCAAACAATGATGTGTTATGTTTTCTGATCACAAAAATGTAGAAAATTTCAAGAAAACAAAAATACAAAATGAAATCTTCGAAAAAAATGATTTCACAGAGAATGCTCAATATATTTTTGAGTTTCTAACGTTTAGAATCATAAAAATACTGATTGATCGATTTCTTTCTTGATTTTACTTTCATTATTAACTCAATTTACAAACGTGATTTGCTTCTGATGATGGTGCAAGATGCAACTAGATGATCCACAATCCATTAAATCTTAGCCAAACTATCGCCAATTGTCATTGCGGTTGACTGTTCTGTCCGTCCAGTTTAGCCTGTGGATTCTGTTATCTATATGGTGCGTCTTTCTACTCATCTAATGAATAAGAATCGATTTGACTAACTATAGATTTTTCGATGAGTTTCATACTATAGTCAAAATCATTGCAATATTCTATTTGAATGAAAAGATAGAATTGAAGTCTGGATAAAATCCAATGGGTAAATTATAATCGAATAGAATAAAATTAATTGCAATCCTCGTTACTCGTCAATTCAGTTGAGTACAGAAAAATAAAAAACGCAATAAACATTATACATAAATCTTCAATATTAATTATTCATCAATCGAGTATACAACGAGAGCATATTATTCTAGGAAGCAAATAAAATTTATTCCTGTTACTGCAAACGATAAAGTATGTTTTTTCCTTCTCTCTTTGAAGTTTCCTTAAATAATCAGCACGTGAGATTTCTTTTGCACCTTCCAACGACCGAAACGTGAGGTTTCTACGGTTACCATCTGCGAAAACAGAGTTATTATTCAAATGCGTTGGAAATTCCAACCATATCGAGTGTTTATCCATCTCTCGCAGGAAAAACATTTCACGTTCCCACGTTTGTGTATGCATACCTGCATTCTCGCCGCTGACTGGAGAAATTCCTCCGTTCATTGGGTTAACAGCGAATAAGGATTTGCATCGAATTGTCCGTTCTTTCTTAAGGCAAATCTATCCGTGCTGCAGCCTCAACCTCGGGTTGTCTGGCATCGCAAACAATTAAAAGAACCTCTCGGTCTGCTCGTAAAATTATCATCACAATGGGTCCCTTCTTCGGCGGACGACGGACTACTGCCGTCGACAACGATTACAAATTATTTAATAACTCAAAGAGTCGAAAATGAAGCTTTCGCCGAAGACCCAAAGTTCAAAGGATCATAATGAACGAAGGAAACCCTTGAGGGCCAATTTTGCGCCACTTCCACCGAACAGCGACTTGGTGCGCTTTACTCGCCGAAGGACGAAGATGGAGACCGCGACGGATGTCGGTAATAGTTGATGACAACCCGAGGGTATGTCAGCTTGTAAAGGATGAATGAATTTTAATGAGAATTACGTGACTAAGCGATTATATTGACAAAATCAGGTTATTTGCTTGAGCAAAAGTGTGATGCGTGAATTCAGACCGAAGGATCAAATAGCTTGTGCAGATATTCTTATTGTTCTTCTACACAACTCTAAGCTCTTTTTGTTTTCAAAACGAATGGAAGTTCAAACTTACCAAAGTAGAAAAAAGTTTCAACATGTCACTGTCACAGAATATCGATCATCATTACAAGTGATGGAATCATCCGTCATTCCACAAGAAGGCGAGATTATCTTTTGTTCCGTGTCCCGTATAGTTAATGCTCAAAGTGGAAAAAAAAAATACCAGCAATTGTAACAACATAAAACAACAAAAATCGACGTCTTCCAAAACACATCTTCCAGTGTGTAATCCCTGGTCTTTAAAATTGGGAAACAGAAGGAGACTTGTACTGGCAACAGCTGGTAGGTACGCGCATTAAACGATACCCTCTTATCAGCGAAAAGAACAACCACCAACCAACCCGCGAGGCAAGATCGGGCGCTGTGTTCAATTGACACAGATTAGAACGTGATGGTTTTCGTTCTTGACTTGTGGAGTTCTTTCCACTGACTGCACTCGAGGATGATGGGATCTTTGCCAACCTGGTAAAAATTCGTTCAAGTCTTGATGTATTTTGAGGTGTACAAAATGCGCTGATTAGAAGTTTGAATGTGATAAAGACGAAAAACGTCACATAATTAGCCCTATCCAATCTAAATACGGACTTTTACGTTTTAAGTGCAACAATCATATCCCATAAGCTTGCAAGGCGAATAAGAAATATTTTAGTTATCCTTTTACTTTCAATCACATTCTCTCTCGTGTCACAATTAACATGCAGAGTCTTTTGGTCTTCAAAAGCAGCACATAATCCAAAAATATTTTGCTTTGAGCACTTGGCGACGCCATTTTGATAAAATATGGGAACTCGAGAAACGTTGAGTTAAGATCTTCACCCATTCCTATTGGATTTTTTCGCAATTTGACTCTCATTATTACGAGGCAAAGTTTTATGTATACTCAAGACTCTAAGTGAATTCCTTTTTTCGTCATTTTTTTATTATTTTCGAACATAAGCTCTCTTTCAAATCAAACTCATGATCTCCGGATTGGGCAGCGACGCATTTTGTCCCCTTTCTCCACCTCTTAGAAGGTGTGTGTGCATGGTACATACATATGGTGAGATACAGTGCGTAGTTTCTTCTGTTACTTTGCTATGAGGACGCTGCTTTGTGGTGCAGACTGAAGACGAGAGAGGTGAAAGACACGAAGGAAATCTGTTTTAAAACGAATTACACGCCCGATTGTTTTATCCGGAAGTGTAGGCACAACCGGTACCATTTTTATTCAACTTTCCTCAACGAAGAACGCTGTTTTGGTGTGATTAATATTGAACCGGTAGTGACGATAACTTATAATAATTCCTCGATTGACAATTTCCGGTAATAAATTTATAGCATCCACGTGTCTTAAAATAACGAACAGTTAGGGATAGCTCATAACTAAAATGCTCAAAATTCTGAAAATACTTAAGGCTGAAACACTAGATAAAACAATAACCACCTTTCGTTGTTAAAAACACTTTCATATTAAAATAGGCACTGTCGGTCCTAGATTGTGGCAGTGAAGAGTGCAAAAAGCAGCTGGTCCTATCATTATGCTGAGGATTTTGCATGATTTGCACAATCAGGTACTTTTGCTTTCGCCCACAATTGAAAACATTTGTTTGAGAAACTGCATATATCCATTTTCAAAATTCGAGAAACAACAAAACTGTTTTTGAATAAATTGGCACCGAATCTTTTGGTTTCTTCGATACAGATCGTTTTGGCAAAACTCAACATCCTAGAGACACTTACAGTTAGAAAACTGCAAGCAGTATTCATAATTGTTCTTCAAAGTGCGTGTACATATGTAGTTTGTCAAACAAACGAAAAATTCTTCATATATTCCAGAACAAAAAATTTTTTCGTGTTTTTGTCAGAATCGTTTTTTAAAGAGGATTCAGAATATATGCAGTTTCTCAAACAAACGGTTCAATTATTCAAACACAATGCACAATGTCCAGGATATAGATTTATGCGGAAGGATGCATTTTACGCCAAAACTATATTTTCAATCACAAAAAAGGTTTTTTATTTCTCAGAATACTGACATGTTATGTTCTACAAAGTGAGGCAGCTTATTCCAATCAATTTTGCTAAAATAACTTTTCTGTAGCTCTTAAGTTGGCTGATTTAGAGCAATTTTACTTAATTGGATTAGGTGTACCTAAAAAACAGTATTTTGATCTAGGGTATCTGTTTCATATTAATAACAGCCGTATATTAATCCCAACCGTCGATAAACCAAATAAAAATCAATTTGAGTACAATTTTCACATTGTATGTACACAATAATGAATAGATCACCTCTCCAATGTTTGGAATATTTAAAATTCCGTTTGAGTAATGTTTTTTCACAAGATTCAAATTATTAAAACAAAATTATAAAACACATTTATTTTCATTTTCCTACCTCTGAGCTGCAGGTTTGATGCACTGCTTGATTGCTACTAGCAGATTCATCTCATTTCACGCCGTTGTTTTCACTCAATTTCAAGCTAAAACAAATGTATTTCAAAATTCACTTCACAACACATAGAGCACATCACATTTTCACTATAAATATAATTATATTTGAAAAACAACGCGCTCCTATAGTTTGATATAGGTTTATTTCTGAACAACGTCTAAATTATCTCGTCCGTATTCCAAACTATTTAATTATTTGCAGCATGGGTTGCCGATCATTTTATTTCAAAACGCTTGAATGAACTTTCCATGTGAAATTCAACTCTTATATTTGTAAATCAAGGTATATCGAAGAGACAAGCATGACAAACATAAAATTAAACTGATAAGTTGAAATCTACAACAAAACTGCAATTTTGTAATTATATTTCAACTCAAATACAAAAATTGCAGAATTGACATCACTGCAATCTTCGTTACCTATACACACAAGTAATAGTGTGCGTGTTTTATGTGGAAACAGTATTATTGATATAGGTACAGGCATGGGATTAACTGTTTTGAATGTTATTGAAATAGGTGCATGGAATGATGACGTTTTGCTTTCTCGTACAACAAAGTTGTACCGAAAGGTATTGCTTCAAAAAGAACTTTTGAAAGAAGGCCTGAGGACCATGGTTATATACCGATCAACCCAGCTCGACGAACTTAGGTGATGTGTGTGTATGTGTGTGTGTGTGTATGTGTTCAAATTTTGTAGACACACTTTTGGAACTTAGCATTACTCGATTTACTGCAACAAGTTGCATTCGAGGGAATGCGGCCATTTTGCTATTGAAAATTGGCTCGATCGGACAATGCATTTCGAATTATTGAAAAATCATTGTTTTTTTCCCAAGGGTCCCCTTGGAAAAAATCAAAACCAAAAAATGTTTTTTTCGAAAATGATGGCGATGCATTTTAATACAAAAACATGCAATATGTTCGAAAAATGTGATTTATTCTCCTAAAGAGCTTTTTGACCTTTCTCAGTGATTCTTTAAATATTTTATAATGCACGAAAAGGCATAATCACTGCTAGGTGGATTAATCTGGGTTTTTAGTAAATACTTCTATAATGATAATACATTTCATTTTTGTTACCAAATTGTTTCCAATTAAAATGACGTGAGGCGAGATAATTATTCTCATGTTTCTTGATTATTGTGAGTAATAAATGCATTTCTATAGTGCATTGCTCCTTATTGTTATTGATATAGAACAGATACCCTACTTTTTGTTTTATATTTCTCGAAAAGTTGTCTGCAGATGACTTTTAAAGCTCAAAAATGCAACTTTTGATGGGTTGTATATTCAACATCTTTTTCCGATCAAAAGTTATAATCGTTTTCTGTCAAAATTATATTTTTTCACAAGTTGATATCTCCGTTAGGGCAGACCAAAAATATTTATACAACATTTAAAAGAGAAATTCATATTCTTTATTATGTCAAAAATTGGGAATATGTTATTTTTCTATTTCAAGTTTTAATTTTACTAAAACCATGTTTTTTTTCAAATAAATTGATAACTCGACATCGAAAAAAGATACAGACGATATTCTTTTTAGCAAAACATGGTGTTTGAAAAGCTTCAAATGGCGGCATTCGAAAATAAAAATGAAACAAGCAGATCATAAATACTGTTATTTGAGGGACACCCTAATCTCCAACCAATGATAATGATGCCATAAATTCAACATCTCCTGGTTTATACATTTTTTTTTAAAGGGGTTTTTCTTCTGACTGTTTACAAATACTTTGAAGAAAGCCAGAAAGATGAGTGCTGGGCTTGTGTCGGCGATGCAACCAGCATGAGATGATGGTTGAGGATAAAGATGCATCATAACCATCGCCCGGTGAGCTGCATTGCTCTAATAGATGATAGTTTTCCATCCACTTGAGGTGATTAAATATGATGTGATGAAATGGGTGTGCTGTTTGATTGTTTTTTAGCTTTAAGATTACGAGGACATAGGAAAATTAATGGCATTTTAAATCTATTGAGGAACACGCCAACTGCACAGATTGTGAAACTCAGGAATATAAAGTTATTGTAGTTCACTATTTGAGGGGCTGTTCAATCTTTGCGTCCCAATCCTATTTTTTCACTCCCCAATTTTTCGACGATGTTTCATTATATTTCCATCGATTAGTTTAAAAATTTCAGAAGTAGATCAGAAATTATCGTAGTTTTAGATTTAGAACTAACAAATCACAAATTAGTACTGCTTGTCGATTGCTGCTCGGCGCGCCAGATTCTCTGCAAGCTGCAGGCAATCTGAGTGGTTGCAAGTCGAGACTGCGTTCCACTTCTCCACCGCTTGACACATCCTCTGGATAAAGATTATCAAGGGTTGTGTCGGCCGCAAACGTCTAGCATTGCTCTTCTTTCGACGTCGAAGCGAGGACATACGAACAGTATGTGCTGTGCAGTTTCGTCAGGGGTCAGGGCCGACGGGGACCTCCGCGTGCCCAAACCTGTGGTGGTATTGTCGGAAACAGCCATGGCCTGACAGGAATTGTGTTAGATGGAAGTGAACTTCCCTATGGGGTCTCCCCACCCAGCTTGATATGTTAGGAATCAGCCGGTGGGTCCACTACCTTTCGAGGAGTTATCCACTCGCGTTGCCATCTGGCAATCGAAGTCACCCTGGTATGCTCGCGGGCTCCTCTGGTGCCACGTAGCTCAAAACACTCCTCGTCTTCCCGGATGACCAGCCCGACTGGCATCATACTCGCTATCACGCAGGATGCGTCGTGCGATACCGTGCGGTAGGCCGATATTATTCTGAGACACATCAAGCGGTAGGTGCTCTCCAGTTTCTACAGGTAACTGGTTACCCCCAGTGCTTTTACCCAGGACGGGCCGCCGTACCTAAGGATAGATGCGGTAACGCCTGCCAGTAGCCTAGGTCTACTGGTGCACACCTTGGAGCTGTTGAACATCATCCTCGACAATGCCGCCACAGCAGTCGAAGCCTTCTTCCACGCATATTCGACATGGCTACCGAGGGTAAGCTTGTCGTCTATGATGACCCCAAGAATCTTCAGACTCCGCTTCGAAGTGATCGGGACGTCTCCCACGTGAACAACTGCATGTTGTGCCGACATACGGTTACTGACGATAACCACCTCTGTCTTATGTTGAACGAGCTCAAGGCCTCTCGCACTCATCCAGTCCGCCACAGTGCTGATCGCGTGTTCTGCGGTTAGTTCTATTTCGGGGATAACCTCCCGGTAGACCTCTAGGGTTACATCGTCAGCAAAGCCGACGATCTTCACACCAGGAGGGAACTGTAGCTTCAGAACCCCGTCATACATCAGGTTTCATAGTGCCGGGCCTAGGATTGACCCTTGCGGGACTCCTGCGGTAATGGGAACACTTTTCTGACCGGCATCGGTCTCGTATAGCAGCACACGGTTCTGGAAGTAGCTTTCCAAGATCCGGTACAGTCCCACTGGCCGGTGTAACGAGAGCGCGATGGCATCCCAGCTTGCGCTATTGAATGCGTTCTTCACGTCCAGTGTCACCAACGATCAGGCAAATTGGTCTGTACGCCGATGGGTCGCCCGGAGGCTTCCCGGCCTTCGGCAGCAGTACCAACTTCTTCCTTTTCCATCTCTCAGGGAAACGACACTCATCTAGGCATCTCTGCGCTAGCCTGAACATGTTCGAGTTAGCTATGATCGCTGCCTTGAGTGCACTGTTTGGAACTCCATCAGGCTCTGGGCTTTGTTCATCCTGAGGAATTAGCCACTGCGGAGAAGTAACTCTTCGTTTCGTCACCGGAGCCACCATTTCGGCCACTCCCAGCGCCTTGCAACGCAGGAGGAGGCCAGGGACTTGTGGCTCAGGACGGGAAGAGTACTTCAATAATCCTCGCCAACCGGTCCGGTGACCGTTCGGGGGGTGAAGGGCCCGCTTTGGGCTTGGCCATAACGATCCTATAGGCGTCACCCCACGGCTTCGCGTTGGCACCCTCGCACAGGTTGTCGAAGCACGCTCTCTTGGTGCTCTGAATGGCCTTATTAAGGGCCAGTCTCGCAGCTCGAAACACTTCACGGCGGACCGCTCTTTCCTCATCGGTGCGGGCTCGTTGCGTCCTACGTCTAGCCAGGGCAGGCTGACCGTAGGGCTGCAATTTCGGCACTCCACCAGTATGCCAGGCGTCTGCCATTTCTTGGCAGGGCTTTCCTCGGCATAGTAGCGTCGCACGTGCGTGATAGCACAGCTACCAGCGCATCCCCGCTTAGACTGTCGGTGTTGGCCTCCAGTCCCGGGGCCGCAGTAAAAACTTTGCTGTCGAAGTGACTTCCACCCACGGACCTGGCAGGGATCACCCGCCCTCGGATGCTGCACACCATAGCCGATCTTGAAGCGAATTGCTAAGTGATCACTATGGGTGTAGCCCTCGTCTACCCTCCAGTGCAGGTCTGAGGCCAGACCGGGCTGACAAACGTTACATCTATCCATGACTCGGCCCCATTCCTACGGAATGTGCTACTAGCTCCGTCATTGACAAGCACTGCGTAGAGTCTTGCAAATGCCTCGAGTAACGCTTGTCCCCTCTGATTGGTGCAGCGGCTGCCCCATTCCACTGCTCAAGCATTAAAATCTCCCGCAATAACGAACGGGCTCCGACCTACTAGATCGGACGATAGCCTGTTCGTCATCTGGTTGAATTGTTCCATTGGCCACCTTGGTGGGGCGTAGCAGCTACAATAGAACACACCATTGATCTTGGCATCGCGACACCCTCCGCGGAGGAGTGTACCTGTACAACCTCTTGAACCGGGTACCTTCCCATTGTGCAGATTGCCGCCGACCTAGACCCGTCCGCCACCCATTTGCCGTTGTCGGCAGGGACGTTGTACGGGTCAGACAGGAGGGAGACATCGGTCCTCGACTCGACTCGACTGCCACAGCAGTTGCTGGGCAGATGCACAGTGGTTCAGTTTCAGCTGTGTTACTTGCACGGCTTTTTCCTATTGGCATCTCCGAAGGGAGACGCAGGCAAGGTTCCGGGCCTGCTTCTTACTGGCGCAGATGAGGCATTTAGGTGCCTTGTCGCATCCCTGCGCCTTGTGTCCCTTGTCGCCACAGCGATGGCACATCTTGCGTCGGTCTTCACCCTTGCAGTCATAAGACAGGTGCCGGGACTCAAGGCACCGGTAGCACCTGTCCACTAAAGGTGGTGGAGCACGCTTACTGGGCATACTGACCAGCCGATCTTCAGCTTCCCTTTCTCAGTGACTTTTTTGCATCAGCCACCGGTAGTCTGAGATAGGCTACCTGCGTACCAAAGAGTCCCCCTTTTAGACGTACAGAGTACCGCTCAACCTCTGTGCCGCACTGCTCTTTGACGGCAGAGACAACATCTTCCGCGGTCGTGACCTCGTCCAGTTGCTTACACTGGAGGTCACTTCCGCATAACGACCTGATCTGAGCGCCGTCACCCAAGACCTCCTGGGCAAGCTTTTGTACGCTTCACCGCTGGATTGCGCGCCACGCTTCAGTACCAAGATCATTTTACCGTTCTTGGTACGTCTGACGCTGCGCACATCCTGACCCAGGGCCGATAGGATATCGGCCGCTTGCAGCGATTTGAGGACAGATTGAAAAGATTTAAAAACATTTATATGTTGGTCCTACTGGGGACTTAGCAGATTTTTTATGTCGGTGCCTACTGAGAACTTAGAAAATTTTAAATTTGTACTTACAATGAACGGGGCTTCTACCTATTTGTTCACTAGGTGTTGTTCGTAGGTCATAGTACGCTAGTATGGATCGTGATATGGTACATGGTTTTTGTGATATGAAACCAGGAATGTGTTCCGATTTATACTCAAACCCATCCAAGAACTTCCTGGAATAAGGCCTTGAGATCTTCACGCGTAACTAAAGATCTGTCCGCCTGTTTCAAATATGGTACATGCTCTGCATGACTCATAGAATAAATTGTGTTTAAAGCCTAACTTCTTGATCATCCAAAAAAATCACGAAGAAAGGCCTTTAGATCTATACGCGTAACCAAAGATCTACCCGACTGTTTCAAATATGGTGCATGCTCTGTGTGATTCGGGTCTGGGTCATTTGGCATAAAGTCATTTGGCATAACGCCATTTGGCATAAGGTCATTTGGCATAAAGGACATTTGGCATAATGGTCATTTGGCATAAAGGAAAATTGGCATAATTTTGTACTGCAAGAAAAGAGTGGGTCATTTGGCATAACGGACATTTGGCATAATTTCGAACTGTGAAAGCCAAAGGGATATGTCATGTATTGTTTAGCGTAGATAAAGTACCCAAGCAACCAAAAGTTCGGATAACAGTACATTTCTGGCTTAATCAGCTCCAAGAGGGATCCTGAATAGGATTATCTTCAGCTCACTTTTAAGCAGTTAACCGAACTATTAAGTTCACATTAAGTTATTTTCAAGCTTCTAAAGTGGACATCAAAGTTCACAAAAAGTTCGGTGAGAGTCCTGTATAACATGCTATTCAGCTAGACAATGTACTTGAAGTGTATTTTAGAAAATAAAATAAAAACCACAAGGCGATGTGCTGTAAGAACTATTTTCAATTTTTTTCAATGATTATTCGCTAGAACGTAGATGATGTTTTTATTTAGGATGCGAGACTTCATGTGACGATACGCCTAGGCCACGCCTAGCACAAGTATTGAACTCCAGTCCTTCTCTATAATCCGGGATGCGTACCACTGCTCCATACGACCGACATGTAAAGTGGCATAATTTTACTTCATGGGTTGATTTCATATATGACACTTGTGTTAAAGTTCATCATTAGTTCAATTGGGATAAAATGTAAACTAGAAAGTTTGTATAATGACAAGGTCGCACTTAATGTAAACTTTATGTCACAAAAAGTTCATACCGAACTGATTCTGAAATTGAAAGTTCACAAAAAGTTCGTATGGAGCTTGATTCTGAACTTTAAAGTTTATAATAAGTTCATGTGGACCCGATTGGCAGCTTTGACGTTTCACTTTGTTTTGTTTTTGTAGCAATGTGCCTATGCTCAAGTTCGTACAAGGTATTATTCAGAGCTTTTTTGTACTTGTGAAGTGAAAAAAATATTTTGTGAAGTTTTTTGCTGACAACAAGTTCGGTTTGTGCTAACGTGGAACTTGATATTAGAAGTTCGACACAAGTTCCAAAATAGCGTGGTGTGAACCTTATAGTTCCTAATAATATTATTTTTTCTAGCTGATTAGAAGTTCGGTTAGTACATGAACCGAACTTTTTGTTAGAAGTTAGCGGAACAACATTGAAGAGGAATAAGTATAATCTGAACTTTTAGTTGCTTGGGTTAGTTTTCTGATAAATTCAGACTGATGGTAGACATTTTCCAGAAGAATGGCAGAATTTCTGCCGAGCGAGTGATCACATCCATCATTGACTTATTCCGGTCACATGCCTACTTTTAAAGTAGGGATTACATTCACCATTGCCTCAATCCGGGCATGTGCCTTAAGACCGGATCAAATCCACCATTGCCTTAATCCGGGCAAGCGCCTAACTTTAAATACTCAAGCAATACACTTGTCGTAGACGAGTTATTAAAACCAATCAAGTCATATATGAGCTACTGCAACCAAATCAATCTGAATTGTGCTACTCGGGAAACAGATCAAATCTACCATTGATTTATTCTCGGCAAGCGCATACTTATAAAGAAAGAGTCACATCCACCATTGCCATTATCCGGGCAACGCCTACTTTTAAAGAAGGAATTACATCCACCATTGCTTCAATCTGGGCAAGCGCCTATTTTTAAAGAACGAATCAAATCCTCCATTGCCATAATCCGTGCATGCGCCTATTTTTTAAAGAAAGGATCATATCTACCATTGTCATAATCCGGGCAAGCGCCTACTTTTAAAGAAGGGATCATATCCACCATTGCCTCAAGCCGGGCAAGCGCCTTATTTTAAAGAAGGAATCACATCCACCATTGTCATAATCCGGGCAAGCGCCTACTTTTAAAGAAGAGATCACATCCATCATTGCCTCAATCCGGGAAAGCGCCATTGTCATAATCTGGGCAAGCGCCTACATTTAAAGAAGGGTTCAAGCGTCCTCCATTGCCATAATCCATGCAAGCGCCTACTTTTAAAGAAGGGATCGCATCCACCATGACCTTAATCCGGGCAAGCACCAACTTTTAAAGAAGAGATCATATCCTCCATTGCCATAATCCGGGCAAGCACTTACTTTTAAAGAAGGGATCACATCCTCCATTGCCATAATCCGGCCACGCGCCTACTTTTAAAGAAGGGATTACATCCACTATTGCTCTAATCCGGGCATGCGCCTACTTTTGCATTGTTTTTATATTGTTATCGACGGGTGTTATCATAGTCACCATTTAGCGAACGCAAAGTGCCAAATGTCCGTTATGCCAAAAGTCCCTCACTTTTGACGCTGGTCACAATTATGCCAAATGTCCGTTATGTTAAATGACCATTATGCCAAATGGCCTTTATGCCAAATGACCTTATGCCAAATGGCGTTATGCCGAATGGCCCGCTCCCGTGTGGGGTCTGGTTCATTTGGCATAACGTCAATTGGCATAAGGTCATTTGGCATAAAGACCATTTGGCATAATGGTCATTTAACATAACGGACATTTGGCATAATTTCGAACTGTGAAAACGAATGGGATATTTCATGTATTATTTAGCGTAGATAAAGTAGGTTTCTGATAAATTTAAACTGATGGTAGACATTTTCCGGAAGAACAAAATAACAAAACGGCAGAATTACTTCCGAGGGAGGGATCACATCCATCATTGACTTATTCCGGCCACATGCCTACTTTTTTTAATCCACCATTCCTTCAATCCGGGCATGCGCCTCAAGATAGGATCAAATCCACCATTGCCTTAATCCGGGCAAGCGCCTTACTTTAAAAACTTAAGCAATACACTCGTCGTAGACGAGTTATTAAATCAATCAAGTCACATATGAATTACTGCAACCAAATCAATCTGAATTGTGCTACTCGGGGAAGAGATAGCATCTACCATTGATTTATTCCAGGCAAGTACCTACTTATCAAGAAGGAGTCACATCCACCATTGCCATAATTCGGACAGGGCCTACTTTTAAAGAAGGGATCACATCCACTATTGCAACAATTCGGGCCACACACCTACTTTTAAAGAAGAGATTACATCCACCATTGCTTCAATCTGGGCAAGCGCTTACTTTTAAAGAACGAATCAAATCCTCCATTGTCATAATCCGTGCAAGCGCCTATTTTAAAAATAGGGATCACATCCACCATTACCTTAATCCGGGCAAGCGCCTTTTTTTAAAGAAGGGATCACATCCACCGTTGTCATAATCCGGGCAAGCGCCTACTTTTAAAAAAGGGATCATATCCACCATTGCCTCAATCCCGACAAGAGTGTACTTTTAAAGAAGGAATCACATCCACCATTGCCTCAATCCGGGCAAGCGCCTTCTTTGAAAGAAGGAATCACATTTACCATTGTCATAATCTGGAAATGCGCCTACTTTTAAATAAGGGATCACATCCTCCATTGCCATAATCGATGCAAGCGCTTTTAAGAAGGGATCGCATCCACCGGCCTTAATCTGGGCATGCGCCAACTTTTAAAACAGGAATCACATGACAATGGTCATAATCCGGGCAAGTGCCTACTTCTATTGCCATAATACGGCCAAACGCCTACTTTTAAAGAAGGGATCACATCCACCATTGCTCTAATCCGGGCGTGTGCCTACTTTTGCATTGCATTGCAAATGCATTATTTCCACGAGGGATAATGTGTTTTTAATATTGTTTTCGACGGGTGTTTTTTTTTTACTAATTTTGTTTGCTAATTATCTAATACATGCATTCATCTCTTAGACTAGGTGTTCCGTGTTTTCTTAACACTATCATCCTTATTTGCTATGTTACGCTTTTTTTAGTTATTATTAATACATTTCAATTGCCTCTGGCAGTTAGAATTTTTTCCTCTGGTTGAATTGAACCATGTAGGAATTACAATGTTTTCAAAAAACTAAACTTAACCTATTTTATACTAAGGGTACAAGGAGTTAATCGTTGCAATAGAAGATTGCAACGATTTTTATCTAAAATTGGAAATTATTTTGTTGGACATTTGTTGCAATGTCTCAATATTAGAAATTCTATGAAGTTCATTGGTACTATACCACGGAGGCAACTTCAGAATCATTTTCAAAATTTTATTTTTGAATCCTCTGGAGTGCCTTCTTTCTGGTATTGCAGCAACTAGCCCATATTGGCACAGCATACAACATGGCAGGTCTAAAATTTGTTTGTAAATCAAAAGTTTGTTCTTAAGACAAAGTTTTGATTTTCTGTTACTCAAAGTGGATATAGGCACTTAATATATTTGTTACATTTGGCTTGAAGGCCTTCAATGTGATTTTTAAAAGTTAATTTTGATCTAGCAGAAGTCCTAAATATTTGGCTTCGCTAGACCAATTAATTGGAACCCCATTCATAGTGACAATATGTCTGCTAGAAGGTTTCGAATAAGAAGCTCTCGGCTTATGTGGGAAAATTATAAGCTGAGTTTTGGAAGCATTCGGAGAAATTTTCCATTTTTGCAAGTAAGTGGAGAATATCCAAACTTTTTTGCAATCTACTACAAATGACACGAAGGCTTCGCCCTTTGGCTGAGAGGCCCGTGTCATCTGCAAACAAAGATTTTTGACACCCTGGTGGTAAATCAGGTAAGTCAGAAGTAAAAATGTTATACAAAATGGGCCCCAGTTTTCGACGGGTGTTATATTTACTATTCCGGGGTGCTTCCTTAGTAACCATTTAGTGAACGCAAAGAAAAATTATGCCGTTATGCCAAAAGACCCTCACTTTTGACGCTGGTCACAATTATGCCAAATGGCCGTTATGTCAAATGGCCCGCTCCCTGCTACAACATATCAAAAAAACAAAAATATTGAAAAATTCGTTTTTGAAAAAATCAATTTTTAAGTTTTGCCGAAGACATCGAAACGATCGTACAAGCCGTTTTCAAGTTTTTTTGAAAGTGTTCAAAGTGGTTTTGCTTAGGCCCTTGTCAAAAGTTAGGCTAGAGTCAAAATGGCATCATTGGTTATGTTTTCAAGTTGTCATCAAGTTATGTTTTCTGATCACAAAAAATGTGTAGGCAAAATTTCAGAGAAAACAAAAAATACAAAATGGAAATCTCGAGAAAAAAAACATGATTTCACAGAGAATTGCTCAATATATTTTTTGAGTTTCTAACGTTTAGAATCATAAAAGCATAGCCGTATTGATCGATTTCTTTTACTTGATTTTACTTTCATTATTAACTCAATTTACAAACGTGATTTTTTGCTCCTAATGCAATGGTGCAAGATGCAATCTAGATGATCCACAAATCCATTAAATCTTAGCCAAACTACCGCCAATTGTCATTGCGGTTGACTGTTCTGTCCGTCCATCCTGTTTAGCCTGTGGATTCTGTTTATCTATATGGTGCTTTGTCTTTCTACCTATCTAATGAATAAGAACTGTGATTTGATCAACTATAAGATTTTCGTATGAGTTTCATACTATAGTCAAAATCATTGCAATATTCTATTTGAATGAAAAGAATAGAATTGAAGTCTGGATAAAATCCAATGCAGGTAAATTATCAATCGAATAGAATAAAATTAATTGCAATCCATCGTTGCTCGTCAATTCAGTTGAGTACAGAAAATAAAAAAAAAAACGCAATAAAACATTATACATAAATCTTCAATATTAATTATTCATCAATCGAGTATACAACGAGCATAATTATTCTAGGAAGCGCAAATAAAATTTATTCCTGTTACTGCAAACGATAAAGTATGTTTTTTTCCTTCTCTCTCTCTTTGAAGTTTCCCTTGAAGAATTCAGCACGTGAGATTTCTTTTTGCACCTTCCAACGACCGAAACGTGAGGTTTCCTACGGTTACCATCTGCGAAAACAGAGTTATTATTCAAATGCGTTGGAAATTCCAACCATATCGAGTGTTTTTCCACGTATCCTTCTCTCGCAGGAAAAACATTTCCTACGTTCCCACGCTTTTGTGTATGCATACCTGCATTCTCGCATGCTGACTGGGAGGTAACTGGAAATTCCTCCGTTCATTGGGTTAACAGCGAATAAGGATTTGCATCGAATTGTCACGTTCTTTCTTGAAGGCAAATTTCTATCCGTGGCTGCAGCCTCAACCCTCAGGTTGTCTGGCATCGCAAACAATTAAAGAACCTCTCAGTTCGCTCGTAAAATTATCATCACAATGGGTCCCTTTCTTCCGGCGGACGACGGCGTACTCGCCGTCGACAACGATCTAAATTATTTAATAACTCAAAGAGTCGTAAAAATGAAGCTTCTGCGGGGCCGAAGACCCAAAGTTCAAAGGAATCATAATGAACGAAGGAAACCCTTGAGGGCCAATATTTGCGCTACCTGTCCACCGAACAGCGACTTGGTGCGTGTCTTTACTCGCCGTAGGACGAAGCTGGTGAACGAAGACGGATGTTGGTAACTAGTTGATGACAACCCGAGGGTATGTCAGCTTGTAAAGGATGAATGAATTTTAATGAGAATTACGTGACTAAGCGATTATATTGACAAAAATCAGGTTATTTGCTTGAGCAAAAAGTGTGATGCTGTGAATTACAGACCGAAGGATCAAATAGCTTGTGCAGATATTCTTTATTGTTCTTCTACACACAACTCTGAAGCTCAATTTTTTTTAGTTCAAAACGAGTGGAAGCCTTCAAACTTACCAAAGTAGAGAAAAAAATGTTTCAACATGTCACTGTCACAGAATATCGATCATCATTACAAGTGATGGAATCATCCGTCATTCCACAAGAAGGCGAGATTATCTTTTGTTCCGTGTCCCGTATAGTTAATGCTCAAAGTGGAAAAAAAAAATACCAGCAATTAGTAACAACAAAACAACAAAAATCCGACGTCTACCAAAACACATCTTCCAGCGTGTGTAATCCCGTGTCTGTAGAGTTGGGAAACAGAAGGGAGACTTGTACTGGCAACAGCTGGTAGGTACGCGCATTAAACGATACCCCTCTTAACAGCGAAAAAGAACAACCACCAACCAACCTGGGCGAGGCAAGATCGGTGCGCGGTGTGTTCGGAATTTGACACAGATTAAGGAACGTGATGGTTTTCGTTCTTGACTTGGTTTTGAGTTCGCTCTCTGGCAGACGGCTCCACTGCACTCGAGGATGATGGGATCGGTTTGCCAACTCCGGAAATAAAATTTCGTTCAAGTCTTGATGTATCTTGGAGGGGGTGGCACAAAATGCGCTGATTAGAAGTTTGAATGTGTATAACAGACGAAAAACGTCACATAATTAGCCCTATCCAATCTAGAATACGGACTTTATCGTTTTGAAGTGCAGCAATCATATCCCATAAGCTTGCAAAGCGAATAAGGAAATATATTTATCGTTTATCCTTTTAGATCGCAATCAAATGCAGAGGTATTTTTGGTCTTCAAAAAGCAGCAATCTACGCTACAAAAACATTTCTGGGTTTGAGCACTTAGCCGACACTATTTTCATCAAAAATATGGGAACTCGAGAAACGATGAGTTAAAAATTCTTCACCCATTCCTATTAGGATTTTCGCGCAATTTGGATGAGTCTCATTATTTATGAGGCATAGTTTTATCTTATGTACACTCAAGTACTCTAAGTGAATTCGTCTTTTTTCGTCATTTTGTTTATTATTTTCGAACATAAGCTCTCTTCCAAAACGAACTCATGATCTCCGGATTCGCGGCAGCGACGCATTTTGGTCCCCTTTCTTCCACCTCTTAGAAGCTGTGTGTGCATGGTGCACATACATATGGTGAGATACAGGCGTGTTGCATGTTTCTTCTTGAGTTACTTGCTATGAGGACGCTGCTTTGTGTGGTGCAGACTGAAGACGAGAGGTGAAAGACAAACGAAGGAAATCTGTTTTAAAACGAATTACACGCCCTGATTGTTTTATCCGGAAGTGTAGGCACGCACAACCGGTACCATTTTTATTCAACTTTGGCCTCAACAACGAAGAACGCTGTTTTGGTGTGATTAATATTGAACCGGTAGTGACGATAACTCATAATAATCCCTCGATTGACAATTTCCGGTTTGAATGTAAGGTAATAAATTTATAGCATCCACGTGTCTTAAAATAACGAACAGTTAGGGATAGCTCATAACCAAAATGCTCAAAGATAAACATTCTGAAAATACTTAAGGTCGCTGGAAACACTAGATAAAAACAATAACCACCTCAAAATTGCTTCGTTAAAAAACACTTTTCTATAAAAAAAAAAAATAGGCACTGTACGGTCCTAGATTGTATGGCAGTGAATTGAGTGCAAAAAGCAGCTGGGGTCCCTATCATTATGCTGAGGGATTTTTGCATGGATTTGCTACAATCAGGTACTTTATGCTTTCGCCCACAATTATTCCCCAAACACAATGTCCACAGAACGGCGACAAAATGGCAGATTTAACAGAAAATATATATAATAGCAAAATTCAAAAAGTTAAAGAATTGATGTAACTTTCCATATTTAGTTGCTCAACATTATAGAGCGACGCTGCTATACTGTCCGCAAAGTTTGCACTAAAGCACTCAGTTTGACAACAAAATGATATGACTAATATGATATAAAATTGCCTCCATTTTCAAAAATGTAACGTTTTACGAAAATATGGTGTGTGTATGTGTCTGTGTGTATGTGTGTTTTTGCCTTTCTCATATACAAAGTATACGTAAAGGCTATAGGATCACTTCAAAATCGAACTTTTGATAGAAGGCTCGGAGACCCATAGGGTTGTATACCAATCGACTCAGCTCGACGAATAGAGGTGATGTATGTATGTGTGTGTGTACAAAAATGTGAGACATATTTTTTTTTACTTAGCATTTTTCGATTTGCTCGCAACAAGTTGCAATCAACGCGGATTGCGGTCTAGTTGTTTCCTATTGAAAACTGGCCCGATCGGTCATTGCGGTCCAAAGTTATTAAAAAAAACCATTGTTTTTTGCCCCTTGGGAAAAAAAATCAAAAACAAATCGTAGTAACCAATGTAAGTGAATGGACGCAATTTTCACCTCCGTCAAAAAGTTTTCAAAATGTTATTCGTAAAAAAAGTGCAGTTTTGTGCGAAGTTTAAATCAGTGCAGCTTATGAGGAAGCAAAAAAAGGAAATGAAGCTTTTTCGTGCTTGTACGAAGTATCAAGCTCAGGATATGCTCCTGGAGCATTGCCCCATACACTCTACTGCAAATCTCAAGCCTTTCGGAAGAATTTGATGGCGATATTAGGTGATTGTTCGGGTAACAAGCATTCGAAGGCATCCAAAGACCGCACATCCTCCAAACTACATGAAGTGGGAATGTTCTGGGAGACAAGGTCGTAAATACAGTAAGTCAAGTCATGGCAGAGGAAGGTAGGTCGCTTTAGGGCAGACTAAAAAGTGAGTACACCTTCTTGTTTTACTAATATATTACACATAAATCTGCTAGGAATATTTTCCATTTGTATACAATGATATTAAATGGCCGGTGGAAGTCCAGTATTTACTTTTTATACATTCTTTCAATATTTGCCATGAACACTGACTTTTGAACGTCCTAACACACATTTTGATATATTGTCAAGCATTCCCAAATATTGTAAATCGATCTCATTTGCTAATACATTCCTACATTGCCATATTGATACCGAAATATTTTCAAACGCTTATTCATACTGTCATATATATTCATATAATTTCAGATATTTTCATAATATTTCATGTATCAGGGCTGGTAGCGATAAATGCCTTTCAAAATAGTGACTTAGTGACCAACGATGACGAAAAAAGTGACCAAATGCTGACTTTCAGAACCAGAAAAAGTGACCAAATAGTGACTTTTGTATGAAGTACTAACCAGGTAGTGAGCTGAGCTGCATTCGTATTGTTACTGAGTAACTCGTAGTAAATCGGAAACTAGGGATATCATGTTTTTTTTCAAATCTTTGTTAGAATGCTATCAGAAATCAAGAAAAGACTAAATTTACAAAATCATGAGGATTACTACTGCTGGCCGTGTGCATCTTCATCGTAACTAGGGAGAAGATGGAACTTAACAGAGGACAACCGACTTGGCGACACCATCATAAATACCATATAGTTGGATATTGAGAAAGGTATTCGTTGGGACATCCAGAGGCTAGCAATATGACCATGGTAGCACACGGGAGCAGGTAACGAGTTACAAGTTGTTACACTAAACCATGCTTATAATTTCAACAACGATTTTGAAGCAAGTTCTACAGCATTGTGGTAATAAAGTTTAACATGAACTCGAAGTTTTTCGTGAAACTGCAGTTTGTGTATGAAAAGGCAGAATGAAGTATAACAAATTTTGCGCTATCTTTTACTATCGATCAAAAAATATTGTCTCCTTAAAATATATTCCCAAAAGTTTCACCATATATAGATGATTCAGCTGCAAGACAGTATGAAAAAGTGCTAGAAGGATGTTTTGGATTGGGCTTTCGCTAACGTGTGAGCATTCGTTTTGGCACGTTAAAAAATTAATATGGTTTTTCGGCAAAAAAGAAATAAAATGATCTAATCAATTACTAGTCAGAGAATTATTTGGAATGACAAAGCTTATGAATCTTTATAAGGAAAAAATGTTAAAAAAAAACTTTAAAAATCCAAAATTATGATGACAATTTTAAAATACGATTTTAATAATTAAAAATAACATTTTAATTGAAACAAATTTAAATACATATAGAATCCATTTGCCATTGGTTTTTTCGAAACCCTGATCTCGGTTTCATTGAAAACATTAACTTATATATAACATGAATGTTACCGAATTAATGAATCCTAGGTTTCAAGTTTCGTAAAATGTGATCTAAAATCTTGAATTTGATGCAGAAATTGCTTTGGAAAACTCTGATTTTTTTTTCAGAAATTTCAGCGGAAGTTGATTTTATGTGGAAAACCTAGTGAAATTTTTCAGGATTTTTTTTTTCAGAAATTGTGCCGAAAATACTTCAACCCTTGTGAAATCTTTCTCCAGGAGTTAAAACGGAAATTCCAACAGAAATCCGATGGCAAATGTCAGTACAAAAACTTCCAGAAATTCTTTCATACCATAAATTTGAGGCAGAATATTTTGTAGACATTTCTACTGTCTTTCAGGAATTTCCGCGAAAACTGCACGTCAATTACTATATAAACTTCTCCGCGAATCCCTGATAAAAAAATCTCCTTCAAATACAAGCGGATTATATCATGAATTCCGGTAGAAAGCTTTTTGAGAATTCCTGTAGATATTGTTTGGTAAATTCCTAAGAAAAACCTTCCGAAAATTATTTCCCAAATTCAAGGCGAAATTTTTACGAAATTTTACATAAAGATTTATGCGGTCATCGCTACAGAAATTATGGTGAAAGTTCTTCTAAGAGAAACAAAGTTAGGAAGCTTTTTATAACGAAGGTGGATTTTTCTCTAGATACAGGCAACTTACATAACTTAGGAAGTAGTGCGCTGGATTCACCTAAAGATGCGCTAAACAACGCATCAATTAGTTTGACAGATAAAACTTCGGAAGAAAATTCGGTTCGGAAGTCCCGATGTCCGAATTCTAATGTGGTGCTAAGCCGACAATATCATGCTGTGTGGTTCGTCGTAGAGGGGTTAATCAATCAGAAACCAAGAAATATCTCGGAATTATGTCAAAATTGACGTAACAAAAAAATGGATATTCAGAAACGATGAAAAATGACAACAAATGAAGTTCTCACCCTTATAATGCTTGTTAAACGAGTTCTCAAGAGTATAATGCATTCAATAATGACTTGGAAATATCCAAAAAAAATTGGGTAAGCAGAGTCCCTTCTCAACGACATTTTGCTATCGAAAACAAAACCCTACGCTCCTTAGTTATTAAATTTCCACCCAAAACTTAATCCGCACGAAGCCTTGACCGTTATGTAAATCCGTATCAAATCCGCGAGAATAGCAAAAAACCGCGAAAATCACGAAATCCGGTCGTAACAATCCTGCGCTTTATATACGACGTTGCCTAAACGTATGCCCAATCTTCGCTGTGTGGTCTGTCTGTGTGTCTCTCGATCCCGAAGTCCATGGTTCGAACCCACTCTGCCTTTCATAAGACGGCCTTGGAGCAATTTTTCAAACATTATATATTTTGCTAACAGATTTACATTTGATTTGGTTGATGATAATGGTAGGTACAAATGATTTTTATTTTGAACTTTTTTTACAAACGGTGGTGCGAAAATAGTGACTTTAGTGACCATTTTCCGAAAAATAGTGACTTTAGTGACTTTTGGATGCAAATAGTGACTTTTTAGTGACTAGGCTCAAAATAGTGACCAAGTCACTAAAAAGTGACTTGCTACCAGCCCTGCAAATGTAAAACCAAGAAAAAATTTGACGCGGTTCAAGTTATCCAGAATAGAAATAAAACATTCATAGATAACTCGAATCGCAAACAGGCTTGTAAAATGTCATCTGCATGTCATTTGACTAATTTGTTCATAACTTTCTTTAGAAGCAAAATTTCTTCCATAATTTTGAATGTACTCATAACGCTTGAGTAGGGTTATATTTTTGTCCAAGGGTACATTGCTCTAAGTATAACATCAAAGGCTGGAGAGTGAAAACTCTCCAAAATGTCACGTGTCATTTGACATAATGTCATTTTAGTGACATTTTGCCTCCCACGCCCCAGATTACATATTTACAGCAAAGTCTCGTTAGACAAAGTTGTAGGCCCATTTAACCGCTATAAGTTCGTCATACAACATGAATTGATAGCTACCTTCTGAAAAAAGTTCTGGGAAAATTATACAAACGAATGCAAATGACATTTTACAACACTGATCGTAAATTACATAAAAATAATTTAAAAAGACTTCGTAAATAACGCTCACTATTTCTATTTTTAGGAAAACCATGCTGATCTTAACCATCCTAATTCCACTGTCCATTATGAAGACCACGCAGACGCAGACTATACAAATACAGGACCTTTCGAACAGCCCAGGACTACTGACGATAAAAACAGGACAAAGCCTCATCATCAATAGTTACGACAGACTATACCACGAAGTCGACCTTACCCAATACGGTAATGTATTGGTACAAGCTGAAAGAATTATATCAGGCCTAAGAACTTTTCAGTCCTTTCACGATATAACAGAATTACTGACGAGAAAATTTCAAGATGTTTCAAAATTGTACTTTAACCTTAAGAAGAGCTAGAAGAGGTGCATTTAATTTGTTAGGATCAGGTATCAAATTGATTACAGGGAATCTTGATGAAAACGACCTTATAGAAATAAATCATGATATTCAAAACTTGAAATCAAAAAGCCAATCATTAATTAAACAGAATAACGTACAGGTAGCCATCAATGAAAGGATTGAAAAGCAACTAAACGAGATGACAGAAAGCTTCAACAAACACCAAAATGCAATTGTAAAAGAACTTCTTCTCATGCAAACATTCAAAATTTCATACCATTTAGATCAAATTGAGGACTTCTTAGAATCATTATTTGAAACTATTCAACTTCCTAAACTGAAAATTATTCCCAGAAACTTTCTAGATAAGAGCGAGCTTAAACTTATCAAGGACAAATTAGAAGAACAACACGTAGAGTTCATTAATACAGATCAGGTTTACGAGCTTTTAGATATCATATCAGTCTTCAAAGACAAAACATTATATTTCATCATACTCATACCCCAACTAGAACCTTCCAGCTTCAACCAACTACTCTTAGAGCCAGTACCTATCAACGGTAGAACGATGAGGATACCTACAACATCAGCACTATTCGGAATAAACTCAACGTTTTTCATCAAAAGGGATTGTCGAGCAATCGAAACAAACACTTTATGCAACCGGAACGACCTCATGGATGTTTCCACAGTTAACTGCTTTTCAAAAATTCTAAGAGGATACCCAGGTAAATGCCCTTTCACCGAACACTCCAATACAACAGTAGTCAAAAGACTCACCGAAAACCACATCATCATCAAGAACACATCATCCATTGAAATGGGTACAAACTGCAATTTATCCAACAGAACACTGAAGGGAACAATAATGATATATTTTTCAAACTGTACAATAACACTGAATAACAAGACTTACAGTAACTTGGAACTGTACATCAAACCTCATCAACACATCATCCCACTCGACGGAGTTCAGATAGAACACAAAATCGAACACGATATTTCCATGCACAAGCTACATGAGTTGCATATCCATAATCGTCAGCAACTTTCTGACTTAGAAAACGAGAATATCAAATACACCTACACCAGTGTAGGCCTTTCAACTTTTAGTATCCTTTCAGTGCTCCTTGTTACCTCATACATCATTATCAGGAGACGTTCAACAACCATTCCAATAATCGTATCGGGACGATACGATCTTAAAGAGGGGGCAGTTACCAACCAACCCACCACGTCACATCAAGTTGGCAACGATAAAACACCAAACATCCTACAAACACTATTTGGCCCGAATCATCAAAAAGCATCAACCCCAACAACCACGTGAGCGACCGGTAAACGCATAACAGCCTTCAGCACATTTACCTTTTGACGATAAACTGCGGCATCAACAAAATAACATCCGGACAACGACGACAACAGTGATCGACCCTTGGACAGGCTTCGGAAAGTGTAGGTCAGCTAGTTTCAGTTGCATAGGTTAGCTCTAAGTAGAATTGAATATAATTATCATTCTTGGTTTAACAGTGATTTAGAGTAGACGTTCTTTTTTTAAAAACTCATGTTCGAATCGTGATTTAACTTCTATATTATATATAAATTATCAATATTATCACTACTATGTTCAAAAAACAAATCAGCGGTGGCAATAACCATAGTGGATGTACTCTAAGAGAGTAAAAAGTACACAGAGGATTTATTCGTTAACGTACATAGAATCGTACTCGATAATTCAATCGTGTAGGGGCTTTACCCTGGCAGCACACATGTTTCACATAGGTTAATGCAACTGATATGCGACCAGAATTAGTCACTATCAAGTTGCTGCAACCATTTTTGACTGACTTGTGCTGCTCGGGTAGGGGCTTAACCATGCAGTAAGATGCGCGAATATAAAGGAATACCATGCTGAAGGTGGACAGGTTCGATTTATCCAGGATAATTTTCAATGCAGGCCCGAGGTCCAGTAATAGCAGAATTCTACAACCGAAACACTACCTTATTACGTAGTGCTTATACAGGAAGTATTTAGTCTGAGAAAATACAGGAAGTAGTTATTAACGATGAAATTGATGTTTCAGCGTAATATTTTGGAGAACAGTAACCTTCCAGGATTATCTGCCATATAAATAATTTACATAGTCCCTACACATGCTTAAATTTCCCATAAAATATTACTGATTTGACTGTAAATATATGCCATGGGGTTGGGAGGGTGCATCAGGGCATCTATGAAGTTACAACTGGACAATGAAGTGGTAGCCAATCGGAGTCAAGGAAGGAAAATATTAGTCGTTCGCGTCTATTACTTTTATCTTCAACAGTTATTAACCAGTTGACGCGCCCTTCTTCAAACAAACCATCCCGTGGAAAGCTTGTCAAGTATTGCAAATTTCATTATTCTTTTTGTTGGATCATTTTGCTGGAAGGAGATTCTCATTTTCCCGTGGGTTTCGTGTAAGTGTCTCTGCTTACAGGTCCACCACCCCCATTTTTGGCCCTTCATACAGCAATATGTTGAATTCAAAATCATATTGAAATTTGACCTTACTGTCAAGTGGAACCGCATGCAGAGCAAGACTCTAGCCAGGATGGTGGCTAACTACATACATACATACATACTTGGGAAAAAATTTCAAAAACGAAAAAAAAATGTTTTTCAAGGATTGCAGCAATGCATTCAAATGACCGCAAATGGATATGAATTGATGGAAAAAGTAGAATCTAACCCTCTAAAGTGCTATTTCGATCTCTCTTATGTGTTTATCTTATTTTTTTAATGGGCGAGAAAGGCACCAGCAACGCTAGGTGGATTGATCTGTTTTTTTTTTTATAGATGGATGAAGGCAAATCTGCAAACAGACGCCTGATAACTCAGGGTGCGGAAATGGCAGAAGGCCGACCCGCTAAACCCACCCAAGTGACAGAAGGTATCTTGGGTTACCCTCTCTTCTAATGCCCTGATTCCCCCGGAACTTACTGGAAGTCAATACTTCTGATGGGGGCTGTGCTCATGCACTTCACGTGTTCAGCCTCTAGCAAGCACAGGCTTATTCACTTTGCGCGTCTCTTGATCTTCGATGCTCACTGTCTCTCTTCCTCATGCCATTCACCACCACTACATCTTTGAGGCATTTAGCTCTCGACAGCTCTCGACGTGCTCGCAACCTACTCAGATTTCAGATAGTCCCCGGCGGCGAATCTATCCTACTCCACTGGCGGCGATAGCTTCCTCGAAAACCGACGACCCGGGGAAGCTTATTGCGTGTCCAACACTAATATTTCACCTAGATAGTCCGAGGCACTTTCTCACTTCAACAGGAAATCGGTTGGATGCCAAGTTCGGTCCAGAGATTCCGGGTGGAGCATGGTGTGAGACTGCTCTATGCTGACGATGCAAAGCTTTACATTGTTGTCAACAGTCTTGAAGACTGCATTCAACTACAAATGCTTTTAACCCGTTTAGAGAGGTGGTGCGTGCGTAGCTGCTTGTCACTCAGTATCCATAAATGTCAGATAATAACGTTCAACAGAGAACGAAAACCTATCATCTATAATTACACGCTGTCTGGGACAGTTCTTGAGCGAGTGAACCACATCAGGGATTTAGGAGTTACACTTGACGACGCACTAACCTTCCGTTACCACTACGCTAACGTGATTTCTAAGGCAAACCGACAGCTTGGCTTTATAATAAAAATCGCCAAAGGATTCCGTGACCCTTATTGCCTGCGATCACTATATTGTGCGCTTGTACGATCAATTTTGGAATTTGCTGTCACTGTCTGGTGCCCTTACCAAACCACTTGGATCTCGAGGATCGAATCTATGCAAAAAAGTTCGTGCGCTTTGCATTACGCAATCTCCCTTGGCGTGATGGCCAACATTTCACTCCTTATGAAAACCGCTGTAGGTTGCTTGGACTGGATACCTTATATGTTCGACGCCGTGTGGCACAGGCCATGTTCGTAGCGAAAATCCTGAATGGTGCTTTTGACTCTCCAGCAATACTTAACAGGATGAATTCTTACGCTCCTATGCGTCCGCTGAGGAGGAGGGATTTCATTCAACTTGGTACTCGAAACAGTCGTTATGGGCAGCATGATCCAGTCCGATATATGTCGTCCAGTTTCAACGAAGTTTTCCATCTCTTTGATTTTAATCTATCGCCAGCTACTCCAAGATTTTTTTATGTACAGGTTATCCGACTTCGTCAGTAGATGGGAATAACCAGCGAAACATACATTTTCAGTGCAAAACGTAAACAAACGAGCATAAATTCCATACAAAAATCCAAGATGGCTGAGTTGGGGATATTGACAAGTCGGATAACCTGTACATAAAAAAAAATCTTGAGCTACTCTACAGCGAGTTTTTACAGCATACTTTCGTGACACAAATTGACACTACAACCATAGATTACTTACTTCAGTTTTATTATAGTGATGTGTTTCGTGTGCATTATGATTGATGTGTTATGTGTATGTTTATATAATGATTAGATAACGATATTTTTTACCCTTTTACTCTTATAGTCATTGAGACAACAGATGTCAGATGACAATTGTTATGAAATAAATAAATAAATAAATAAATAGCGTCTTGTTCAATGGAACTTCGTCTATCTAAAACCGATTATTCAACGCGTCACGAACTACTCGGCATAGTTCCCGGCAGTAGATCTATCCTACTCCAACTAGAAGCTTTCCGGTAGCGGAAACCCAACCCTTTCTTACTTCAGCGAGTCAGTCTAAAGACCCCGGGTGGAGCATAGTGTCCGGTTCAATGGTGCTCCGACGATCTAGCCTACTCCGACTAGAAGCTCCTCGCCGAGGAATCTCTGGCGGCGGAAACTCTTCGAAACCAATCTTCTGTATTCTTGAGCCATTAAGCTCCCAACTCGATCGAGGTTTACTCAGATAGTCTCCGGCGGCGGATCTATCCTACCCCGACAGGAAGTTCCCCGACGGCGGAAGCTTCCCGGTAACCGACCGTGCTACAATGATCGCTTCCAGATGCCCTAACTTAACCTGAACTTCCACAGAATTTTCTTTAATTTTTTGTGAATTTTTTTGTGAGGTTAACTCATTGTTTCATTGACGCAGAAGGTCTGAAACGATTAAAATCAAACCATGTAGAAAAACCTGGATGTATTTCTATCGCCTTCGTTGTTCGTACTTCCACCTCGTCTACTTTTTCTCCGACTATCATGAGAGCCACGTCGTCCGCAAGCCCAACGATGTTCACACCTTTTGGTAGTGTTAGCTGCAAAAGCCCAGTATCTCTTCAGGATTCTGCACAGGTACCCTGGAACCCTCATCTATGTGTAGGAATTGCTTCCCAGTTAGTTGGCACTGTTGAACGCATTTTTCACACAGTGCAGTAGCGGTTTCCTCTCCTCTAATGCTTCTTGGCTGCTTTAGCTGCTTCGACGACTATCCGGATGGCGTCAGCTGTGGACCTGCTCTTCCGAAACACGAACTGCATGCTTGATAATCCGTTTGCATCTTCTGTGTGGATCACCAGCCTGTTAAGGATGAGCCTCTCAAGGAGCTTACCGACCATGTCTAGCCGACAAATAGGCCTGTAGGCCGGGTGCTATCACAAACGCCCGAATGACACTCGCCCGAATTCCATTCGCCCGAATGATTCATTTCATTTATTTAGTTAACATCTAAACAGATAACACTGAATCAACAATTTGACGCCACAATGCACGGTTCGAGGCCGCATCTCTCCATCCTCGGATACGCCCCACGCTCGCCAAGTCGTTCTGCACCTGGTCTGCCCATCTCGCTCGCTGCGCTCCACGCCGTCTCGTACCTGCCGGATCGGAAGCGAACACCATCTTTGCAGGGTTGCTGTCCGGCATTCTTGCAAACATGTCCTGCCCATCGTACCCTTCCGGCTTTAGCTACCTTCTGGATACTGGGTTCGCCGTAGAGTTGGGCGAGCTCATGGTTCATTCTTCGCCGCCACACACCGTCTTCTTGCACACCGCCAAAGATGGTCCTAAGCACCCGTCTCTCGAATACTCCGAGTGCTTGCAAGTCCTCCTCGAGCATTGTCCATGTTTCATGTCCGTAGAGGACAACCGGTCTTATTAACGTCTTGTACACAGGGACGGGAACGGTTGACATTTCTTTTTATCATTCATTCTGCCACGCAGTCACAGAAAAACAAAACCACGGCAGCCGTAGCAGCAGCCACGACCAAGCAGACGACAGGCAGCACATGATTTTATTATTTTCTCTCCCCATAATTAATGTTTCTGTACGCTCATTTCACGACGTATGACTGTTTTAGGTGGTAAATGATTATTTCATTATTCCTTGGTCGTTTTAGAGACTAGAACTAATGAATTAGTACCAACGGCTAGCATTATTTCTAGGCTTTGCACCACAGGCAATTAAACTCGATTTTGTTCTGTTCGCGCTGCGCACGAACCGAAACAAAAAAATCTCATGCAAATGCTGACCGCACCGACGGCTCGACTATCACGCAGCAGCAAAAAACAGTTTGCCTCATCGACAAAAAAATGTCACAATGAGACGTAAATTTTTTTTGGAAAACCGTATCGGTTTGTGCGGGGCGTGAAATTTGATCGGATAAAATGTAAACATTCGCATAATCACAGTGTTTTACTGTACATTTCCCAACACTGCTTGTACATGACACATTTGGTGCGGTGGCGAATCTTTTTCGACCGCAGTTTCTTCTGGAGCCCGTAGTAGGCCCGACTTCCACAGATGATGCGCCTTCGTATTTCACGACTAACATTGTTATCAGCCGTTTGCAAGGATCTGAGGTATTCCTCGACCACCTCGAAGGTATCCCCGTCTATCGTAATACTGCTTCCCAGGCGGGCCCTTTCGCGCTCGGTTCCACCCACAAGCATGTACTTTGTCTTTGACGCATTCACCACCAGTCCAACTTTTGTTGCTTCACGTTTCAGGCGGGTGTACAGTTCTGCCACCTTTGCAAATGTTCGGCCGACAATGTCCATGTCATCCGCGAAGCAAATAAATTGACTGGATCTGTTGAAAATCGTACCCCGGCTGTTACACCCGGCTCTCCGCATAACACCTTCTAGCGCAATGTTGAACAACAGGCACGAAAGTCCATCACCTTGTCTTAGTCCCCGGCGCGATTCGAACGAACTGAGGGGTTCGCCCGAAATCTTCACACAGTTTTGCACACCATCCACCGTTGCTTTGATCAGTCTGGTAAGCTTCCCAGGAAGCTGTTCTCGTCCATAATTTTCCATAGCTCTACGCGGTCTATACTGTCGTATGCCGCCTTGAAATCAACGAACAGATGGTGCGTTGGGACCTGGTATTCACGGCATTTTGAAGGATTTGCCGTACAGTAAAGATCTGGTCCGTTGTCGAGCGGCCGTCAACGAAGCCGGCTTGATAACTTCCCACGAACTCGTTCACTCGTTCGCCCGAATGACAAACGCCCGAATAGACCAAACGCCCGAAAAGACCATTCGCCCGAATGGACCGTTCGCCCAAAAAGTCCATTCGCCCGAATAGACTATATGCCCGAATAAACTCTTCACATATTTTGATGAAAAGTTTTTTTTGTGACTAATAAAAAGAAATTGTTTATTTGATTTCCTACTTATCTCATATTTTGTTGTACACGTCTCTCACATGTATCAAAAAATTTGTTTCGTTAATGTGTGAAATAATAAGTAAAATAACTACGTTATGTACTTTATTTTTCATAATATTCAAATAATGACTTGATTTCTTCATATACGTATGCATAAAGTCCTTTAATGTAGCTTCACACCTCGGGAATTTGGCCCGCAAATTTTTCCCCAGGGCACAGGAACCAAAATCCGACAGAAAACTTTCCCGAGGTGTAAAGCACCATTTAAGATTGATTATAAGTAAAATCTACTCATCACTGTCTTACAATCCATTCTCATAGAATAAAAAGTCAGTTTCAATCGCTCAGCATTGTTGAGAGAATCAGATATTAAAATATGTTTTATGTATGCTGGTCACTTATACCGGTCCACAAGCATTCTGAAATGAATCAAAATCTAACGGAATAATTAGAGCTATAGCGAAAAATAACGTGTCAAGGGTATTTATTTCAACCAATCGTCAAAAATCAGGGAACAACTAGGAATTCGCCCTTCTTTTCTTCATACATTGTTCTTTCTAAATGTATTGAAGACATGATTTCTTCCTTAAGTATTAAGGTTCAAGCAAAATTCGTTTTTAAGATAAGCGTGGTATAATGTAACGCCGGTGACGACGTGATGTACCCTTATAACCATCAGAATGTGACGATATATGTGTGCATTGTGCATATCGACAGATGCTATATGACAACATTGGACGCAGAACCTTTCTTGCGATCGACTATCCATGGTAATGATGGGACGATCTTGCTATTTCCTTCAACACATCATTCAGTGTTGTAAGCACAAGCCAAGATTTGGATAATTGACGGAACATTCTCAACTGCTCCACAACAATTTGCTCAGATATTCACAATTCACGGAACTGTAAGCGAAGGTCAACACCGTCGATTCGTTCCCTTGTTATTAATGCTAAAACACGGGAACGTATGATACAGCCTTTTGTTCATTATTGGAACGAAATTTATCAGAATACGTTAGATCCAGAATATGTACTATTGGATGTTAAGATGGCTGAGATTAATACTGAGGAACGAGTCTTCACAAATTCAACTTTCAAGGATGTTTCTTTCTCCCCAATCAAAGTTTTGTTTTTAGAAAATATCAGCGATTGGAGTTACAATCGGCATACGGGAAGGATTACAGACTTCAACTTGCCTATAAAAAGTGTGTTATCTTAGCACTTTTTTCATGTTAAGATATAACAAAGGCATTAACGGAGGTTCGATAATCTTGCCCAAAGAAACGTATTTTTTTATGTAAGTAAGTATAATGTGAATGGTACCCGTTAGGCATAATGGATGTTATACATAAATGACCCAAAGAACAGCCCATGACATAAAGAAGGCAGAATTATGCCAGACGACCATTATGCCTAACGTACATTATCCCTAACGTCCATAATGCGCAACGTCCATCATGGCTAACGTAGTTATGCCTAACGTAGTGGACTCATGTGAATGGTCGCCAGTCGCCAATCAACGCACAAAAACCCCACTAGAGACCCACTTTTCTCCCCTTCACTATGGTCGGTCTATGAAAATACCCGAGACAGTATTCCTCAAACTTCCAATAACATTTTAGGGAGGCACAATAGATGGAATATGCTTTTGAAAGAAGGAAGTCCTCCGTTCTAAAGCGTTCCAAAACAGTTTAAACTAGAAAAAAGAAATGCGACCACTAATACCCTACAACCGCTGTAGGCTAAGAAGACATCTAAAATAGCAGAAAAGAATGAAAAACTAGACAAACTGGTACGTTCATATATTCCAGGTGATTGGCATATTTTTTCTTTTAATATTATTAGAAAAAATAATATTTTGTTATAGAATCTGGAGGTATACTTAAATATATGACCTATTCGGGCGAATGGTCCATTCGGGCGAGTAGTCCATTCGGGCGAGTGGTCCATTCGGGCGAGTAGTCCATTCGGGCGAGTAGTCCATTCGGGCGAGTGGTTCTTTCGGGCGAATGGACCAATCGCCCGAATAGGTCATATATTTAAGTGCACCTCCAGATTCTATAACAAAATGTCATTCGAGTGTCATTCGAGCGTTTTTGATAGAATCGTAGGCCGATGGATCTCCGGGTGGCTTACCCGGCTTCGGCAGCAGTACTAACTTTTGCCGCTTCTAGCATTCGGGAAAGTTTCATTCGTCTATGCACTTCTGCAATGTGGGGCGAAACATGTCCGGATTGACCTGGATCGCCGTTTTCAAGACCAGATTGAAAGAAGAAAGAATATACCTCTGCACTTGCCACGAGTTCATGCGGAATTTGTTGGAATTTCTGGGTTAGGTTGGAGAGGCAGGGGTCCGTCTTGGTTAACGAGCTGCCAATGTAATAGATAGGAGAAGGTAACTGATGGAATTTCTAATTGGATGTAGGAAACGAGCTCTATAGTTCATTTCCAATTCTAGCAGATTACTGTTAGAATACTCAAGTTGAAGGTATAGGAATAGTAATGGAAACGGTATGGAAGTCCATTTCCAGTTCTAGCAGGGCTGGTAGCGATTAATGCCGTTCAAAATAGTGACTTTAGTGACCCATGATGACGAAAAAGTGACCAAATAGTGACTTTCAGTTGCAGAAAAAGTGACCAAATAGTGACTTTTGTATAAGGTTGGGTAAAGAGCTACAAGTTGCATTAGCATTGTTACGGTATAATTCGTAAATTGCAAATTAAAGTTTTATTTTTGAAAGCCTTATCTAGAATGCTATCAGAAATCAAGGAAAGACAAAAACAAGCAAGAGTCCAGTGGTGACACTCTCATAAGTACCACGGAGTTGAGGATGGTATTCGTTGGATTAGTCAGGAGCTAGCAATGTGGCCACCTCATATTAAGTGACATACCACAAGAAGGTATCTACCCGGCGACACAAGAACAGGTAGTGAGTTACAAGTTGCGTCTCAAAATTATGTTGATAATCACAACAACATAATTGTATAGAATGATATAAAATAATCTAAAAGATTCCTAGACGATAACATTTTTGGACTCACCTTTTGTAGGACCATTTGTTTGTAAAATATAAAGTTAATAAAATAATGAAGAGATTTTAAATGTACGATTTGACCCGTTATTAAACTATGGTTGAATAACAAATTTAAATGAAGCTTCTGAGATTTTGAGCTCAACTTGGCATTCTGAGGAAAATTTTGAAAATCCAATTAAACCATGGTCTCTAGATCTCCATAAATTTTAATAAAAAGTCCCCGGATAATGTTTTGTAATATCAAATGGAGCGGATCCAATATATACGGAATGCAATTCAATCGCTTTATTTGTTAATACCTTCGTCGGGGGTGACAATTGGTCTGGGTCTGGGGGTGAGAATGGATCAACGCCCTCACTGACAGTGTGGATGTCTGATGACAAAATCGTGTAAAAATGTGTCCTATAATACAGTTTTCTTGTCCGCAGAAACTTTAAATCTCTTCTACAAGCATTCTACATATGTAGTTGGAACAGTGACCCATTCTCAGCCCCATTTGACCCCTGGCGGTGGTAACATTTTACATCCCAAAAATGCATATGCATTTTATGCATCGGTGTGTTCATCCAAGTCTCACTCTCCCTTGAAAACGAAACATAATTTATGTGAGCTTTGTCGCTCCAAACTATGATTATTTAATTTTTTTTGAACAACTATTTTTGCAATTTTCACTATACAGAAATAAAAATAAACCACGATTGCGTGAGGATGCATGAAATGTGTCTTGTGGAACTTATTAAGGAAACTCCAATCTTTCCAACACTGACAATTTCATTGCTTGGACGGGTTTGGGACCCAATCGAAAGTTTTATTTTGTGAAACATATTACGCATAGTAAAAATGTCAGAAAAAAGCTTGCAATTAATATCATGATTAAAGATCAGCTGAAAACGGTTTCTGATTGAATCATATTTAAAAACGTTTTACTTACCCTCCTAATTGATACCTATATTGATTTTTTATCATGGAAATTATTATAATCCAAGAAAAACACGATTATACGTGAACATTTTTTCATGCACATTTGCGATTAAACTAACATCCTATGGCAAATTAGTATTACTATTTGAGAGTACAAAAATGAAAAATAATTTGATAAATTAAAGAAAATGTTTTTGATTTTTGGCCAGGATTTGGCTGAAATACTCCTCAGTGTGACGTTCAGAAACATCAAATCTGATTGTCATGTGATAAAACTGAGGCTGTCCACTATCTTGTCACCGGAGGGTATTAACGCTCACCAACAGACGTGGTTCTGGTTCCAATATTCCTCATTTCTGTACTCTATACTCGAGGTCAGCCTTTCGCATTTTAACAAATTCCATTCGTGAAGAAAAAGATCATAGTTGACATGAATCGGAAATAACCTCACGATTTTCAAAAACATACTTTAAAAAATTGTTGGTGCATATTTCCCAAATTCAATATATTGCTACCAGATTTACATTTGATTTGGCTTATAATAAAAGTAGGTACACATGATTTTTATTTTGAACTTTATTACAAGGCAATGCAAAAATAGTGACTTTAGTGACCATTTTCCGAAAAATAGTGACTTTAGTGACTTTTGGATGCAAATAGTGACTTTATAGTGACTTGACTCAAAATAGTGACCAAGTCACTAAAAAGTGACTCGCTACCAGGCCTGAGTTCTAGCGATTGCTAGAACATAAGAAATAAAGAGAAAGATAAAAAGTAGGAGAATAGAACGGACCTGGGATTGAACCCATGACCTCCTGCGTATGAGGCAGAAGCAGTAGCCATAGTAGCTTCGAAACAAGAGAGATCACGCACTGAACTGATTAATTTTATTGCCGGCCGCGCAACGCAGAACACAATAATTCGGCCGACCGCGCGATCGTTCTGCTGTCCGAAACATGAGAGATCACGCACTGAACTGATTAATTTTATTACCGGCCGCGCAATGCAGAACACAATAATTCGGTCGACCGCGCGATCGTTCTGCTGTCCGAAACAAGAGAGATCACGCACTGAACTGATTAATTTTATTACCGGCCGCGCAATGCAGAACACAATAATTCGGTCGACCGCGCGATCGTTCTGCAGTCCGAAACAAGAGAGATCACGCACTGAACTCTAAGAACATCTAACACATCTAAAACATCTAAAACAGCAGAAAAGAATGAAAAACTAGACAAACTGGTACGTTCATATATTCCAGGTGATTGGCATATTTTTTCTTTTAATATTATTAGAAAAAATAATATTTTGTTATAGAATCTGGAGGTATACTTAAATATATGACCTATTCGGGCGAATGGTCCATTCGGGCGAGTAGTCCATTCGGGCGAGTGGTCCATTCGGGCGAGTAGTCCATTCGGGCGAGTAGTCCATTCGGGCGAGTGGTCCATTCGGGTGAGTGGTCTTTTCGGGCGTTTGGTCTTTTCGGGCGAATGGAATTCGGGCGATTGTTACATTCGAGCGAAGTCATTCGAGCGAGTGTCATTCGGACGTTTGTGATAGAATCGTAGGCCGATGGATCTCCGGGTAGCTTACCCGGCTTCGGCAGCAGTACTAACTTTTGCCGCTTCCAGCATTCGGGAAAGTTTCATTCGTCTATGCACTTCTGCAATGTGGGGCGAAACATGTCCGGATTGACCTGGATCGCCGTTTTCAAGACCAGATTAGGGATACCATCTAGTCCCGGAGCCTTATTAGTTCTTAGGCTTTTTGCTGATGTAACCAGTTCATGGTTAGTGACACGGGCTTCATCTCTACTGGTGTTGGTCTCACCATACGGTGTGGGAGGTCAGACTGGTGCTTCGTGATGCGGAAACAGTCCCTCAATAATTGCTTTGAGTTTTTCTGGGCTCCTCTCTAGCGGTATCGCTGGGCCTTTAATCTTAACCATAGCGACCCTGTATGCATCCCCCCATGGGTTTGCATCCGCGTTGTGGCAGAGCTCTTTCATGCAAGCTGCCTTACTGAGCCTAATTTCCTTTTTGAGAGCGGCTTTAGCCGCCCTAAACACTGGTCTGCGCTCTTCTCTTTCTACATCGCTGCGGGCTCTCTGCATCCTCCTCCTTGCTCGAAAACAGTTACGACGTTCTGTGATCGTTTCATTCCACCAATAGATATGCCTACGTGCATACTGTGGCTGTACCTTTCTCGGTATGGTTGCACCGCAGGCTCAAGTCAATGCTGCAACCAGCTCGACAGGACTCAGATTTTGAAGATTGCTCTCGAATCGCATTGCTTCCGCAAACACATCCTTGTCAAAGGCTTCCTTCTTCCACTTTCACTCCTTGATAGTGCTCTCGCGTGGTTCCGAATGTACCATCCCTCCGACACAATATAGGACCGCTTGATGGTCGTTAAGCGTATAGTCCTCGCAGACTCTCCAGTTCATGTTCCTTGCTAAGGCAAGACTGCAGAAGGTAACATCGATGACGGACTGCCATCCCTTCGATATGTGCTCGTCGAACCTTCATTAATTAAGTCTACATTGAGCCTGACAAATGATTCTAGTAGATTCCAACCTCCAGAATTAGTGCAACGGCTGCCCCACTCTACTGCCTAGGCGTTGAAGTCCCCAGCAATGACGACTGGCCTCCTGTCGATAAGCTTTTCTGCTACCTTATCCAGCACCCGATTGAACTGATCAATCGTCCAACGTGCGTAGCAGCTACAAATATAGATACTGTTAACTTTGTATCTATGTATTTTTTTTACAAAGAGTTAAAGGCCATCAAAAATCAGCGCGACAGACACCTCGAAGACGAACATGGCTGGGTTTCTACCCGACCTGCTAAAAATGTGCCTCTCGGATAATACCCTTATCCTCCTTGTCTCGATCCCCCCGGGACCTCGAGATGCTGCGACTACTTCGGGGGGCTGTGCTAATGCACTTTTTCTAAAATTCCGGCCCCAAGCTTAGGCTAGTTCGCCGACTGGCTTGCTGAGATCTACTGCTACGTTGTCTCAATCCCTCGGCGGTCGGTCGTGCCTCAAGCTTCCTAACTCGAATCCTCCTGACTCCTCCCCATCGTCGAGGGTGGTCCATCAGTTCCTGTGAAAGAAACTTCCGCACTGATGGTGCCCCGACTACCGGCGGCTATCACAGGGGATGCTTTCGCACATTGCGCAATCTTTGGGTTGAAGAGGTGGTCCGACAGTTCCTGTGGTGGATGACGTTAGCACTGTCGGTGCCCTACATACCCGAAGCACTTCCTTCTTTTTTCTTCTTTCTTCGTCAGGTTGGCGGTTCGAGTGCCGAGGTCGGTCCGACGATTCCGGTTGGCAGAAGCCTTCCGGTTCGCTGCCGCGCCGACAACCCGAGATCAAACACTGCTCACTGTGCTGCATTTCCCTCCGAACCGACGCTTATTTGCTGCTCCCTTCTCCACCGACGGTGCAGCTCTGACAGTATTTGTGTCACGACTCGGCTTACCACATCCCACGTACCTTCATCACGACACATTCACTCTGCGATCTTGTCCGCCCTTATGACAGGCATTCTTCTACGTACTTCCGCAAACCTCGGACAGTCGAATACCACGTGCTCTGAAGTCTCCTCTACGTTGATACACGCCGGGCAGAATGGCAATGACGCATGGCCACACCGGTGCAAATATTGGCGAAAACAACCGTGTCCGAGCAGGAACTTTGTTAGGTAAAAGTTTACCACACCATGCTCCCTGTTCACCCACGTCGACACATTGGGGATGGGCCGATGGGTCCACCTTTCATTATGCGCATTGTCCCACTCCTGCTGCCACGTCACCATAGAGTCCAGTCTCACCGCCTTCCTCACATTTCTGGTATCCCTCCGTTGGTAGCACTCGATATCCTCTGCTAGGGTTATTTATATTGGAATCATCCCTGCGATAACGCAAACTGTCGACGAAATGGTTTGGTACGCACTCGCGACTCGAATGGCCATTAGACGAAACACGCTATTCAGCTGCCTCCGGTTATGTTTCGTTATGAGCGCAGCTCCCCAGGTTGGAACTCCGTACCTTAGTATCGAGGATGACACTGTTGCCAGAAGATAGCTACTGCTGCCTTTCGGACCACCGACGTTCGGCATGATCCTTGCTAACGCACTGATCATTTTAGCCGCCTTTTCACAGGAATAGTCTACGTGGGTGTTGAAGTTCAACCGGTCATCACATCTAGATGTCTCAGAGTCCGCACCGACGGGATGTCGTGCCCTCCGATGGTAATCTGCATCCGCTGAATTACTTTGCAGTTGCTGACCAGCATCACTTCCGTTTTGTGGTGAGCCAGGTGCAGCTCGACTTCATTCGTCCAGGTTTCTACTGCATCGGTCGCTTCCGCCACCAGAATTTCCACCTCCTCCAGTGATTCACCGGTTATCGTTAGGACAACATCATCTGCGAGTCCGTAAATATTCACACCTTGGGACAACTTCAGCATCAGCACCCCGTTGTACATCACATTCCATAATGTTGGGCCTAGTATGGACCCTTGTGGAACGCCCGCCGTAACCCTGATCGACTTCTGCCCCGAGTTCGTGTCGTAAGCCAGAATCCGGTTCTGGAAGCAGCTGCTAAGGGTCTTACAAAGGAAGTAGTGGATCCGCATTCCATGCAGCGCCTCGGCGATGGCCTCCCAGCTGGCACTATTGAACGCGTTTTTGACGTCAATCGTCACTACTGCGCACAACCTATCACCGCTCCTCTTCTTTTTGGACGCTCTCTCTGCATCTCGAATGACCTGAATGCATCCACAGTCGATCGGCCTTTACGGAATCCGAACTGCTTTTCCGATAAGCCAGTCTCGCCCTCCGTAAAATGCGTAAGTCTATTAAGGTTAACGCTTTCCAGAAGCTTCCCCAGTATATCCAGCAGACATATGGGCCAATACGATGCTGGATTCCCCGGTGTTTTCCCTGGTTTCGGCAGCAGCACCAGTTTCTGGATCTTCCACGTATCCGTCTACTAAACGCTTCTGCAGCACCATCCTGAATCCGGAAACGCCTAAATCGCGGATTTGAGACCAACATTTGAAATTTCATCCGGACCCGAAGCTTTCTTCATATTCAAACTTTTCGTCACTGATGACAGCTCGTCGTTGGAGACATGCATACCTGCAGCGGTTACTCGGTCCTCATCTTCGAATGGCGTACGTGGCCATGTCGAAGAGACCATGCTGTGGGAAAAGACCGTCCACGATGATCTTCAGCTTGTTCGGACACATTTCGGCTGGCGTCGCTGGACCAATGATGGACTCCCTGCCATCTCTGCGAAATGTACTAAAGGTACCTTCGTTGCCCAATCATACTTCCAGCTTAGCCAACGCCTCCAGCAAACTGTAACCTCTGGCGTTAGTCAGTCTGCTTCCCCAATCCACTGCCCACGCATTGAAATCGTCTCCGATGATCACCGGTTATCAGCCGATCAGCTTCTTTGTGAGTAAGTCCAGCATCCGGTTATACTTCTCCACCTTGGGGGTGCGTAACAGCTACACACAAAGATCCCGCTAATTTTGGCGATTACGAAACCCTCACTTGAACTGTCTACCACCTCTTGGATAGGGAATCTGCCCATCACCTTGATAGCCGCAATCCCCGTAGCATTCGCCACCCAGTTGCCGTTGTCAGAAGGGACGCACGTCGCACATTGCTTCTGAGGTCGACTGCCACAACAGTTGCTGTGCGGTGTCGCAATGGTTGAGATTTAACTGGATGATCTCTATTAATCCCGGCCCGCCATCGCCTTCTTGTATGCAGGGCATTGGAAGCCACCCGTCATATGGTCGTTTCCGTCCTCCGGTTTGCAGAGCAGGCATTTTGGCTGCTTCGTGCAGTCCCTAGCGAATCTGTGTCAAAAGGTCGAAGGTCGAAAGGTCGAAGGTCAAAAGGTCGAATGGACAAAAGTTCGAAGGCTCAAAAGGTCGAAAGGTCAAAAGGTCGAATGGACAAAATGTCGAAGGGTCAAAAGATCGAATCTGTGTCATAACGTCGAAGGTCAAAAGGTCGGAGGACAAAAGGTAGAAAGAACAAAAAGACAAGAAATGAGATGGAGTTGTGAGTAGTGACAAGTGAGATGCAAGATGTAAGTAGTGAGCATAGATAAATGAGAAGTGAGAAGGGAGAGGTGAAAAGTGAGAAGTGGAAAGGAAGAAATAAAAAGAAAAAAGTGACAAGTGAGAAATGCGATGTGAGAAGTGAGGAACGGAGAAGTAAGAAGTGAGATGTGAATAAGAAGTGAAAAGGAAGAAAGAAGAAAGGAGAAAACATATATAGTAAGAATGATAAAGGAAGAAAAAAAAAAGAACAGGAGAGGAAAAAAGAACAAATAAAGAAAGAAGAAGGAAGATGAAAGAAGAAAAAAGAAGAAGAAAGAAAGAAAGAAAGAAGGAAGAAAACAGGAAAACAGAAGAAGGAAGCAAACATGAAGGAAAAAGAAGGAGAGAAGACACAATGAAGTGAAACAAAAGAAAGAAGGAGGAAGCAAGAAACAGGAAAAGAGAAGAAAGATGGAGATATGAGGAACAAAGAAGAGAGAAATAAAGAAGAAAGAAGAGAGAAATAAGGAAGAAAGAAGAGAGAAATAAGGAAGAAGAAAGAAATAAAGAAGAAAGATGGAAGAAATAAGGAACAAAGAGAAGAGAAATAAGGAAGAAAGAAGAAAGAAAGACGGAAGAAATGAAGGAGGAAGAAAGAAGGAAGAAAAGAAGGAAGAAGAAAAAGCAAGTACGAAGAAAAACAAGAAACAAGAAGGAAGAAGAAAGAAGGAAGGAAGAAGGAGGAAGAAAGAGAGAAGGAAAGGAGAAGAATGTATGAATAATGGAGGAAAAAAGGAGGAAAAAAGGAGGAAAAAAACAAAGAAGGTGGGAAGAAAGAAAGAAAAAGAAGAAAAAAGGAGGAAGAAAGAAGGTGGAAAGGAAGAATAAAGGCGGAAGAAAGAAAGAAGGAAGGAAAAACGAAGAAAGAAAGAAAAAAGGTAGTAAGAAAGAAAAAAGAAAAAGAAAGAAGGATAAAAGGAAGAATAAAAACGGAAGAAAGGAAGAAGAAAGGAAGAAAGAAGGATGAAAGAGGGAAGAAACAAGAAAAAAAGGAAGAGAGAACTGCAGAAAAGAAAGAGTAAAGAAGGAAAAAGGAAGAAAGTAATAAGAAAGAAGAAATAAGAAAGAAAGTTGGAAGAAAAGAGTAAAAAAAAGAAAAAGAAGATAGAAAGAAGAAAGCAAGTAGGAATAAAGAAGGAAAAAGAAGGAAGAAATAAGGAAAAAGGAAGAAGGAAGAGTATAGGAGAAAGAAGGAAGAAAAAATAAACACTTTTCGTCCTTTCGACCTTTTGACCCTTCGATCTTTTGTGATTTCGACCTTTTGTCCTACAACCGGCAGGGCATTGGAAGCCACCCGTCATATGGTCGTTTCCGTCCTCTGGTTTGCAGAGCAGGCATATTGGTTTCTTCGTGCAGTCCCTAGCAACGTGGCCTTCTCCACCACATTTCCTTCAAAGAACGGATCTGTCCGGGCTACTGCAGTCTCGCGCCTAGTGCCCAAACGCCATGCATTTAAAGCATCGCTCCATCTGTTTGCTGATTCAAGGGGTGAGTCTCAACGGACACATTCACCATCCGACTTTCACCTTGCCCACCTCCACCATTTCGATGGCAGCGTCTACCGGTAGTCGTATCGCTGCTATTTGTGCACCACCGTACGCTTTCCTCAGCCGAATGGTCATCTGAACTTCGCCCAGCGTGCATTGTGAGGTCAGTGCATCCTTCAGTTCGTCTACCGTAGTGATCTTGTCCAGGTCTCTGGACTCGACCACTGATTCCTGCGTTAAAGCTCTTACGTTTCCTTCACTACCTAAGGAATTGGCAATAAGCTCCCGGAAGGCCGAGCTCTTGACCGTGGGATCCTTCTTCAGCTCGAACAGCAATTCCCCCTTCTGAGTACGCCTAGCCCTCACCACTTCTTCACCCAAGTCCTGGAGCACCGGGTCCTCTCTCACCTTCCGTAATATCGCTGGGTATGTCGTCTTATCGTTCACTTCGACGACTATCAAGGCGTCCCCATGACTCTCTCACGAGAAGAGCAATGTTTTTCTTTTTTCTTCTGCTACTCCTTCTTTTCCAAGTTCTCCTTCTGCTTCTTTTTCTTCTCCCGCTGACTTTCCACGGCTTGCCAATCACCGTTTTTTGACGCCTTCCTTCAGTACGCTTGCACAATCTTGCACGTTCCGCTGCTTTGCTGCTGCCAAGGCGCGGTTTTTTTCAAGTCTTTATTAAAGAGACTTGCAGCCATACATAGACTGGCTCGTCTCTAGAACCGCACTTCCCTGAGACATATCTTCGATGGTACAATTTATTTAAGCGTTCCTTTCTTTCATTATATTTTACCTGAACTATTGAAGCTTTGACTGACCACTGTTTGAGGCAGGAACTACATTACAAGAAAACGCGTTTGAAAAAAAATAAGTGGGATGTTTTCCATATGCAAAAAAGTCGACAGCAAAATAAACGACAACTTGCGGTCGCTGACTACTGTGTCTCAACAACTTGCAGGCACGCCATCTGTTCAATTATTTCAAAGCAGCGTACTACTCAGTGAAAAGTAAAGATCTTTGGTGGATAATTACTAAACATGGATTTCCGGCGAATATGGTAAGGTTGATACGTGATATTTTTGCTGGTAAACTTTTGGTGACCCTTCACGAACAAGAGAACTAGATTCGTAAAAAAGCGGATAAAAGCCAGCACGTAAAAGCAGATAATGCAGATTGAAAGATAGAGCTCTTAAAAATGCCAAACAATTCCGATGATGTTGCCAACCAGCTACGTAAAAAGTGCACACTGATGAAAATGCTGAGAACAAACGTAAACTACATAGTCGTTTCCTATAAAATTTGAAAATTAAATTAAGAAGTTTTACCTTAACATAATAGCGAGAAATAAAAAGTCAACAATAAATATACAAACTGATAGATAATGCATCTGCGCATAGACAGATATCAATATCATTCATCGCTTGTGTTTCAATGCTAGGCGCATTTGTATTGTTTTCATCATAATACTCTCATCATAATTCTGCAATCCACATAGCTTACAAGGGTTGATATCGAAATCCCAGTCAAGCAGTAGCGAACCCTCTTTGATTTCCTTTTGACAGCCTTTCAGAAAACATAAAGGCTGCTTAAAATACGACAGCGATTGAATACGGTTATGAAACTGAAAAATAGAAACAACCCTGACGAATTTCCTCCAGACCACCATACCTGAGAATGAAATGCAACGACGAAGGTATTCTGTTTCTGGAAGACCGCCGACGCGGCTTTTTCTTAATGACTGAAATCTATACGTTCTATAATATGATAAGGGAGTTTTTAAGAAGTTAATTAATTTACATTTTAATGCAAAACAAATTTATTTCAATTTACTAATTATGGATCGACTGTACGTTTTAATTTTATTTATTGAATGGCTACTCAGTCTTGTGTTTATTTACCCGACGTTTCGACACGGGGACAAGAAGACACAATCCCCGTGTCGAAACGTCGGGTAAATAAACACTCGTTGTAATAATTGCAAGACTGAGTAGCCGTTCAATAAATAAAATTTATTTCAATTTGATACGTGATTCTTATCATAAATTATGTACAGCTCAGTAAAGTCTGCAAAGCCGTGCTCAGCACAGTTTAATGCTGTGTTTGTTGGCTGATTCTGAAATTATTTACCTGACTAATCATCACCCCCTACAGTTTCTTTATAGTTCTCCTACTTTGTTCTCTTCTTATTGTCATCGCATCCTACAACAGAAACATGATCGGCTCATCACAAGGACGTACTTTTTTGTATTACCTGCACAGCAAAATTTAAGAATTTTTTACTTTACCACTGGACTTTTACTGAAATGCCTGCTCAAATTGAGATGTGTATTTCCCATGTTGGAGAATCATACAATAAAGACGGCTGCAGCGCGCGTTAATTTAGACAGCGACGGGGTATTCAAAAGAACTGTGAAACAAAAGATATCCTTTTCTTTGGATTCATGAATATGAAAAAGGCTTCACTGCTGCCAACCTCGAAACGCGCTAACAACAATGGATTTGTTGGGTTTCACATCCTGTTTTATTTGGATTGTCTCAGGCTCTCAGTTGAATGCGTTCCCTGTTAGACAAAAGAAATTATGATCTCATCGTTTTAATATTAATTTACAATGCATACCTAGTTATCCTCTGTGTGCGGCTAATTTTTTTGAAACTGAATATAATTTCTTGCACTAGAAAATCACAAATATATAAAGACTATCAAGTTCACTAATGTTCAAAGGATGTGAACATGCAAAAAAACGAGAGGGATCAAATTGAGCTGAACGGATATTCAGGGAGCAAAACGGTCTCCGAAGCTCGTTTACTGTCCAAACTTCATGGACAACAATGCAAAAGGAGATCCAGACGAAAAGTTTCGCATTGTTTGCTGGGTTTCCCATTTTCAGCAAGCTACCGCACCGTGCACGGCACATCCACATTGAATGGAGGATGCACCGAAATCAAATGGAAAACTATGCTCCAACAATACCCCCACCGAACGCTCAGTTCCCGTAATCCGACTGGGCTTGCCTGGTGAAGAGATTGAAGAAACTTTACAACAACAATGAACAATATGACGATGGCAACGACACTATGATGGCAAACCTGTGCTTACACAAAAGGAAAATGATATGGCGCAGAAGAAGGTATGCAGAAAGTTTTCACCGATCCCAAGTTTTTATTAACATTCTTGTTACGGTAACTTGAGCGTCGAGAGCTTGGGCGGTAAGATTGAATTTGTTTCATGTTTAAGTGGGAATTTGGATTTAAAATTACGTCATTGTATGTAGGTGGAATCGAACAAATTGATGAAAGGTAGATTCAGAACAAAATTTTCCGTGATGTAGCTATCTGTTAAAGGCATCTTTTCCGATGGAGGTTTGTAGATTTTTATGTACTCTGAATGCGTTTCCGCGAGAATTTGTATATCAGTATAATGAAAAATTGTGACCCAAGGATTTCATAATCCAGGTGGGAATAATTTTTCAAGAAGTAAAATTCAAACAAACCATACAGTTACAAGCAACCTAACTAAAAATCAACACCCAAATGGTCTTGAATTAGTGTGCCTTATGGTGCAAAAAGAAAAATCTAGCGAGTGCACCTAACTTGTCACGTAACAATTCGAAGCCCGCTAGCGCTGGCGTGTTCAAACAGCTAACAAACTCCTTCTCCAGAACACAAGACCCACATTATATCGCTTACTTCCTCGAAAAGAGAGAGAACCACCAACCAGCAAATCACTAACTAGCATCTATCTCTAATACCCACCGCTTATGTTGGATTTGAAACTTTTCCCCACGATTTCTGTCTCTGTCGTCAGTGGGTGTACTCCGAATGAAACCCCGTTTGCTTCGGTGCCACCAACAGCAACTTTTCACCTTTTTTTTTGTTCACCATTCGACTGTCCGGGAAATCTTTTCTTTCAGAAACTTCCACTTCTTGGTGCATGCTGAGACTGAGCCGCGGATCCTTCGTCAATCCGTTCTCCCAAAGTTTCAAGGACCCACACCGGGTCCCGTCCACGACAGTTGTTGTTCGGCGGAAGAAGTGTTGGAAAGTTTTTCTCCGGCAACTTCTTTTAATGCAGCGTGGCGCGGCGCGCCACACCATCGAGAACGAAAGAAATAAAACTGGGAGATCTAGAAGTTCCGAGCTGGATGAACAGAAAGTGCAAACTCGGCGAGCGAAATTTCTGTTTTATCACTCTGACATGAAGATAAATGTTTTTGCGCTCCAGCACCCCCTTCCTTTGACCAAGTGGTGCGGTCATTGGCGTCAGTAGATAATTATTATGGAGGGATACAGCATCATAAAAGGGATATGATTACTTAGGACAAGTAACTAATGTCAGAAAACTTAAAGCATTTTTTTTTTCAAGAACCAAGAACAAAAATTTTCAAAAAAAAACTGTTTCGAGTGATTTGATTACGTTGTATATCAACAAGCTCCAGTTGCTCGTCAAAAGATAATCATTTACCTGAGAATATTTTCCGTATACTATACTAGTTGATCCGGCAGACGTTGTCCTGCACAGTATGCAAAAATGTGTTTTGTGAACTACCCATGCGAAATTTCTATGTGATTCTTAATTTTGGTTTTTCACGATTTACATAACCTTACTCGTTCACCAGTTCATGTATTGGGGTGCAAAACGTACCATTTTACTGCGTAGATCCAACCGATGTTGAGGTCGAACACAAGGTTTCCGGCAGAATTGGATGTTCCTCCACAATTTGAAAATTGTATCAAAAGCTAAGAGATTTTTGGGGAGGAAAGTGTGAAGCGCGTCATTTTTCTGCAGCTGTGAAAACGCTGGATTTTCAAACTCAACGAACTTCATTCCCACAACTGGTATACGAAAGCGGACTGCGGTAGCGACAGTAGCAGCCATGAAACTGCTATTGGAACTACAACAGGTACGAACGGCTCATCGGTGACCATTGGGCATGGTGATCATGGTTCCAATGGAAGCAGAAGCAAAAGAGGATGTAAAATGCAAAGCTCGGGAAACATACTGAGGACTTTTCCCTGGTGTACTCTGTTCACGATTGGTGCCCATTTGATAGTAGCCGCACTGAATTGAAGAAATGAGATCCTGGGACTGAGTGAATTTCGTAGGCCAAACTTTGGAGAACACAGACAAATTCTGCTATACTCCGGTTTACGAGGTGAGCACGCTCCACGGCATCGCGGAGTTGGCTTCCTACCAAGCGTTCAGGCACACTCTGCACTTATGAAGTGGGAACCTATAAGTGAAAGGATAATCGTTGCCAAATTTAGAACACGGGTCACAAACCTTACTCTAATCCTATGTTATGCGCCAATCGATGCTGCTGCTACAGTCAACTCAATGCCGTCGTAGATAAAATTCTGAAGGGTGATATCAAGATCTGTTTGGGCGACTTCAATGCGAAGATCGGATCCGACAACTAGAACCATGAGCGCATTATGGGACCCCGTGGTCTCGGAGAAATGAGCGAAAACGGAGAGCTGTTCGCAGAATTTTGTGGTAATAACGACATGGTGATCGGGGGATCGCTCTTCCCTCATCGACCGGTTCACAAGGTCACGTGGGTCTCACGTGACGGCTTTACAGAAAATCAAATCGACCACATCTGCATCAGCCGAAAATAGAAACGGAGTTTTCTTGATGTATGGAATAAACGTAGTGCCGATATCGCGTCTGACCATCATCTCCTCATCGGCGAAATATGCCGGCGCATTGCGCGGATTTGTCGGCAGGAGGAAAGAGTTGGACGACGGTTTAACACACGCCGACTGGAAGATGCCACGGTGAAACGGTCCTTCGTTGAAGAACTGGAGATACGTGTTGCAGATATTCCGGAAGGCGGCTGTCGGGGCCGATCCGATGTCAAACGATGAACGAAATTGCTTCCCTGCTCTCTCGCGACAAAACAAACACGTCCTGACACGTCAGGAAAAAAATGGTGTCGCTCAAGCAGGAAGCCGTCGGGGTGGGTGAATGTTCTTCTCGGGAACTTGTGGAAGGCGAATTAACTCTCTTGCCCTGAAAAGGGCGGTTTGGGTTCCACAAGTCCGTTGAAGCAACAACTCGATGGCCGGCGGACTGTAAAAACCGGCTTGACTGGATCGCTCCTCCTCGGGTGGACTGCTGCTTAGATGGACTCGGCTGGAAGGATGTCTAAAGGAAAGACTAGCCACTTTTCTTCTTCTTCTTCTTCTGTTTTTATTCTGTTTACACCTTGAATTACAAATTAACAATGACAAAACACTCGTGGCGTGCGCCACTTTTATAATTAGATTTGTTGCGTTGGCACCGACACGGTTGGCACCTAAGCTCCGCCTCGTCGTCGTCGTCGTCATCATGATGCTCGGCTCGAACAAAAGGGCGTTGCTTGCATCGCCGGCAGACTGGGGAATAATACTGATGGATGCTTCGCAACAAGTGGGTTTCAGCGCGGACATTCTCCCCCGGGCTGAGAAGTATTCTCTGAAAGTTGCTCAGAAGGTTGAACATTGTCCTGGATGGGCAGCACGGCAATTCTCGTTGCTGGTCGTTTGTAGACAGTGCCGCCTACCTCAACATCGACTGTACGAACCAATTGATCGGACCCCGGATAGGTTCGAACAATCCGTCCTAACTTCCAGCTCATTGGTGGCAAATTTTGGTCTTCAAGCAGCACAATCATTCCTTGCCTTAAATTCAGCTTCCTTATTTGATTCTTAGTTCTTTGTTGCAAGGTTTGCAGGTAATCATTTTTCCACTTTTTCCAAAAGTTTTCCCGCAGTCGTTGCAAAAACTGCCATCGGCCAAGACGGTTAGCAGAAACATCTTGATAACTTGGCTCAATTATGGCAGTAAGTGGGCGTCCGACCAAAAAATGGCCGGGGGTGAGTACCTCAGGATCATCGGCGTCGGGTGAAGTAGCATAAAGCGGTCGGGAATTCAAAATAGCCTCTACCTGTGTCAATACTGTCACGTATTCTTCGAAAGCCAATTGAGTGTCCTTCAAAGTGCGTTTCAAGTGATATTTGGCACTTTTAACGGCCGCCTCCCAGAGGCCGCCGAAGTTAGGTGCCTCAGGTGGAATAAAGAACCAAGCGATTTCCTTTGGCAGGTTGAGACCGAAACAACTTATAAAGCTCATTTAACTCCGTTTTTGCACCTCTGAAGTTTGAGCCATTATCCGAATGCAATTCTCGAGGCAGTCCCCTTCTGCTAGTGAATCTTTGCAGTGCAGCAATAAAAGCCTCTGTGGTCATGTCCGACACTAGCTCCAAGTGCACGGCTCGCGTCACCATGCACACAAAAACCGCTATGTACGCCTTTTCAACAATTGGTTTCCTTCGACCTTGTTTCACAAACACGGGGCCAGCATAATCCACACCAGTCACTTCAAAAGGATGAGCAGGAGTCACACGACAAGACGGCAGATTCCCCATAAGTTGACTTGCCTTCGTTGGTCTGACATGAAAGCATGTTACGCAACTTCTTGTGATTTTTCTTACTGCAGATCTTTCTTCCATTAGCCAAAAACTTCCACGAATTATCACTAGCAAACTTGACGGTACATTCAAAGTTAATTGCCTATATGCCGGGTATTAAGCCACCCGGAGTGGAAATTAATTACTATGTCTGAAACTTGATTATGCATATGTACAACATGTGATAGATTTAGTTCGGAAAAGGTATTGGAGGGTAACCGCCCCTTCGGTGGGGTTTGATCCCACGACCCCAGTTCGCATGACAGGTGCTTTCCCTACTAAGCTACGAAGGACCTCCGTCGTCCACCGCAGCTTAGCGGGTACTGATGAAACCAAATTCCCAGCACCAGGTACCAGCCGATCTCTCGCAATACATTTTCAGAACTAACTCTCTCAAATGTATTTTTGTACACAATGTCAACCAAGTAGGATGAGTATTTAATATTGTCCGGCTCCTACACACGTGCTTCATCAGCAACGGCGCTCAATGAAGTAGGGTTGTGTGAGGATGTGCCAGTTTGGTCGTCAGATCCCAACACGACCACACAAGCGAAGAGAGATCGCCACTCGAGAACAGTACATTCAAAGTTAATTGCCTATATGCCGGGTATTAAGCCACCCGGAGTGGAAATTAATTACTATGTCTGAAACTTGATTATGCATATGTACAACATGTGATAGATTTAGTTCGGAAAAGGTATTGGAGGGTAACCGCCCCTTCGGTGGGGTTTGATCCCACGACCCCAGTTCGCATGACAGGTGCTTTCCCTACTAAGCTACGAAGGACCTCCGTCGTCCACCGCAGCTTAGCGGGTACTGATGAAACCAAATTCCCAGCACCAGGTACCAGCCGATCTCTCGCAATACATTTTCAGAACTAACTCTCTCAAATGTATTTTGTACACAATGTCAACCAAGTAGGATGAGTATTTAATATTGTCCGGCTCCTACACGTGCTTCATCAGCAACGGCGCTCAATGAAGTAGGGTTGTGTGAGATGTGCCAGTTTGGTCGTCAGATCCCAACACGACCACACAAGCGAAGAGATCGCCACTCGAGATCAGTACATTCAAAGTTAATTGCCTATATGCCGGGTATTAAGCCACCCGGAGTGGAAATTAATTACTATGTCTGAAACTTGATTATGCATATGTACAACATGTGATAGATTTAGTTCGGAAAAGGTATTGGAGGGTAACCGCCCCTTCGGTGGGGTTTGATCCCACGACCCCAGTTCGCATGACAGGTGCTTTCCCTACTAAGCTACGAAGGACCTCCGTCGTCCACCGCAGCGCCGTTGCTGATGAAGCACGTGTATAGGAGCCGGACAATATTAAATACTCATCCTACTTGGTTGACATTGTGTACAAAAATACATTTGAGAGAGTTAGTTCTGAAAATGTATTGCGAGAGATCGGCTGGTACCTGGTGCTGGGCTGCTAAGCTGCGGTGGACGACGGAGGTCCTTCGTAGCTTAGTAGGGAAAGCACCTGTCATGCGAACTGGGGTCGTGGGATCAAACCCCACCGAAGGGGCGGTTACCCTCCAATACCTTTTCCGAACTAAATCTATCACATGTTGTACATATGCATAATCAAGTTTCAGACATAGTAATTAATTTCCACTCCGGGTGGCTTAATACCCGGCATATAGGCAATTAACTTTGAATGTACTGATCTCGAGTGGCGATCTCTCTTCGCTTGTGTGGTCGTGTTGGGATCTGACGACCAAACTGGCACATCCTCACACAACCCTACTTCATTGAGCGCCGTTGCTGATGAAGCACGTGTGTAGGAGCCGGACAATATTAAATACTCATCCTACTTGGTTGACATTGTGTACAAAAAATACATTTGAGAGAGTTAGTTCTGAAAATGTATTGCGAGAGATCGGCTGGTACCTGGTGCTGGGAATTTGGTTTCATCAGTACCCGCTAAGCTGCGGTGGACGACGGAGGTCCTTCGTAGCTTAGTAGGGAAAGCACCTGTCATGCGAACTGGGGTCGTGGGATCAAACCCCACCGAAGGGGCGGTTACCCTCCAATACCTTTTCCGAACTAAATCTATCACATGTTGTACATATGCATAATCAAGTTTCAGACAAACTTGACGGTCCAATGTGCAGATTCTCCAAATGGTATGTCCTTATCAAAAGATCGACAATAGGGTGCCTTGGTAAAATGTACGGGTGCTTAGTCTTAGTCAATATTGGCGAATTGGTTAATCTTCCACCTACTCTCAGTAGACCGTTCACGTAAACGGGGTTCAACGAAGCAATTTTCTTACACGGCTCGTTGTTCTCGATGCGGTTTATTTCGTCTCCTAAAACATCGTGTTGCACTACCTTAATGATAACTTCCATCGATCGTTGTAGCTCAGGAACCGTTAGATGGCACCTCAAGTTGCGAAGACTCGGATCCTTTATCTTGCAGTTTGAAACGAAACGCTGTACAAAAGCGATTACTCTTTGCAGTTTGCGGAAAGAGCTAAACTTAGCGAAAACGGGAAGATTGTCAACATTGTACGCAATAGCCGAAACAACAGCTGTCGATTTCAGTTCAGGCAAATCTTCGTCTGGGAGCTGATCTGGCGTTTCCGTTTCATAGCCAGCTGACCGTAGAAAATAAGGACCATTCCACCACATTTCGTTGGATATCAAGACCTTTGGTAACGCTCCTCTGGATACAATATCCGCGGGGTTCTCCTTGGTGGGAACATACTTCCAGGTATAGCCTTTGGTTTCGTTAATAATGTCAGCAACTCGGTTTCTCACAAATACCTGAAGAGAATTCAACGGCTTACGAAGCCAAGCGAGAACGATCTGGCTATCAGACCAAAGCACAATGTCGGAGATTTGTACGTTCATCGAATTAACTACCTTCACAACTAATCGTGATAGCAGCCGAGCAGCCAACAGTTCCTTCCTCGGAATACTCAACTCTGCTAGTGGAGCAACCTTTGATTTACTACACAGCAATCTCATCTCAGCGCTGCCGTCGGCAAAAATATTTCTCACATACAAAACCGCACCATATGCGGAAATCGAAGCATCCGAGAATCCATGAATCTCCATAGCAACGGTATTGGGCAGCATAACACGTCTAGGTATCTTCAGGTCACACAGTTGTGGCAGAGCATCGCGAAATTTCAGCCAGGAAAGCAGCAACTCATCTTCAAGAATTTCGTCCCAAGAAAGACCAGCTGTCCATAACTTCTGCATCAGGATCTTCGCTACCACAATAACGGGAGAAATTAAACCCAATGGATCGAACAGCCTTCCGATCTCCGAGAATATTTTCCGCTTGGTATATGTATCTGACAGATCAGAGGAAATCTTCGTAACGAACATGAAATCATCGTTTTGCGGACTCCAGGTGAGTCCAAGGGTTTTAATCACTTCGCTTGCGTGGTCTAAACGTACTAATTTCTCTCGTTTTTCCTCAGGAATGCGACTCATCAACTCGGGGCAGTTTGAGCTCCACTTGTGGATAGGAAAACCACCAAGTTCGAGTAATTGTTGTAGCTGATTCTGCGCTACAACAGCTTCTTCAACATCTTTCGCCCCAGAAAGGATATCATCAACGTAGCAGTCATCGGTGATAATTCTAGACGCAAGAGGAAACTGGTGGCCTTCATCGTTACACAGCTGAAGTAAGCATCTAGTGGCCAGGAAAGGTGCTGCTGCTGTTCCATACGTTACAGTTAGGAGCTCCAAGACACGTAAAGGATGTGAGGATTCCAACCGCCAAAAAATTCGCTGGAACCGAGTATGGTCTGGAGCGACCAAAACCTGCCGATACATTTTTGCTATATCAGCAGTGAAGACTATGGCATGCTTGCGAAACCGTAGAAGAATAGTAAACAAATCACTTTGGACTACGCCTCCGACTTGCAGCACCTCATTTAGTGACTTATCCGATGGAGTAGACTTTGCTGATGCATCAAAGACTACCCTCAGCTTCGTTGTCGAGCTGGTAGGCCTAATCATCGCATGATGGGGCAAATAGTAACATCCGTGCGAACTCCTATCATTGGATTCATCGATCTCCTTGTAATGACCCAATGCCTCGTACTCAGTAATGAACTCAGAATATAGTTGTTTCAAAGTTGCGTCTTTTTTCAATCGTCTCTCGAGCATCAGAAACCTACGAAGAGCAGCAGAACGATTATCCGCCAGCAGTGCTGTGTCTTCTCGGAAAGGAAGTGAAACCATGTACCGTCCGGTTGACGTCCGCTGATGTGTGGAGCGAAAATGCTTCTCGCATGCATCTGGTTCCGTTTTATCTTCCGTAGACTGCGAAAGGTCCTCAACTTCCCAGAATTGGCGCATAATTTCGCTTATAGCCGCAGGATGAGCAAGAACCGGTTGAGCGGCATTGTTGTTGACTTCTCCGGAGAAAACCCAACCCAGATGGGTGTCATGTAATTCGGGAAAACCATCGCCTAGGTGAATCTGACCAGATTTCAACAGATTGAAAAACTTTGAGGCACCTATTAGCATGTCGACTTTATCAGGCACGTGGAAGGTAGGGTCTGCCAATTGAACGCCAGCAGGAATCGGCCAAGAAGAAACGTCAATTTTAATGGATGGGATGATACCGGTTACCTTCGGAACTACAAGGCATTCCAAGTCAATAGTAAAATCGGAACATCTGGACTGAACCGTAACACGCAGTTTCTCCTTCGCATATACTCTTGCTCCACCTATCCCGGTGATCGGTACGTTTGTCGGCTCGCGGGAAATCATCAAACGATTGGCGATAAGCTCTGACACGAAACAAACTTGTGAGCCACTATCTAGCATTGCTCGGCATGGAATCAACTGACCATCAGCACTTTCAAGGTTCACAATAGCAGTCAACAGCATCACGGTCTTCGCGGTTTGCGAATGATTACAGGAACAAGATGAATTGGAACTCGTTGACGGAAGAATGTTGGGCACTGGACAAGATTCGGCGACGACATTAGAAGAATTCTTCGCAAGGGGTGTTTCGGTCTCAGGGGTTTTCGTAGGTAGCTCTTCATGGAGGAGGGAATGGTGGCGTTTATGACATTTCGAACAATTTCGCTTGGAGGAACAATCCTTGGCACAATGGCCAGGTCGGAGACAGTTGAAGCAAATTCGCAACTGTTTCACTTTGGTTATGCGTTCGGGAACAGACATTTTGACAAAAGAGGGACACTCAAAATGACGGTGGCTCTCATCACAAACCTTGCAATGAATATCGGAATTGGAGGACGTGACAGTATGAACTTTTTGATTCACAGGTTTGAAATGTTTGAACTGAGGCTCTTTCGGCACCGTAGGGTGGCGAGAATTTTGGAAGCGTTCAAGAATTTGGCACTCACCTTTTAGAAACAGCATCGTATCCTCGTACTTAGGTAACTCACCATGTTTCTGCTTCCGCTCCCACAGCTGCAACGTGTGATCGTCCAAACGAGAGGTCAGCAACTTCGTGATAATGATCCCGGAAAGCTTGTCCACTATCAGGCCTTGGTACTCGAGTGCTGCTACATGTCGCTCGCAGGATTTCGTCAGCTCCAACAGGTCCTTGTAATTGCCTTTCGTCATCGGTTTAAGCTGGATTAGTCCATCGATGTGATTGTCGACTATAACTCGCTGGTTTTCGAACTGGTCCCTCAATTGCTTCCAAACTTGAGTAAAGTTGTTGTCTTGAATCATCTTGGCATTGATGAGACCAGCTGCGTCACTCACCAAAGCTTTGTCAAGGTAATGAAGCTTGACGGCATCAGAATCTCCGCTTTTCACTACCAAGTCCTCGAACATGGCCTTGAACTTGGGCCAGTTCTCCATACGGCCATCGAAGGAAGGTATTGGCACTTTGAGAGACTGATGTTGCATAATAACTTGAGCACTTCCATTTGCGCTAACCGTCGGTGTTGGTTTGGTAAAATACTCTTTCAAGCGCTCCAGGCTATCTAGCGCTTCCGTATGCAAAACATCAAACTCGTCAAGCTTGTAGTCTTGCTCCTCAATTTGTGCCATCGGAATCACGGCAATCACTTCACGGTGGGCTTCGACATACTCGGTGTAATGACGCTCCAACTTTTGACCGTACACTTTCAGGAGCGTTGCACTGATAAGCGATGGATCATCTTCAGCCTTTTCAAGGCCATTGGCTATCTTTGTCACTTTCCCTTTAATTTGTCCACGCTGATGGATCAGCAACTGCAGCTGCTCTGGATCCATGGCGGACTTTTTCGGTGTGCGATCAACCGGCATCACTATTTTTCACTATCACACAAACTTTGAATGTTTCTAACTTCGAATTGCTTTACACTTGCACTAATTGGCACTTGCTAGTTTCCCTTTAGCCTCCTCTCCAAGCTCGCGTCGGTGTTCAATCCGGTTCGATTGGACCAATGTCGGGGCCGATCCGATGTCAAACGATGAACGAAATTGCTTCCCTGCTCTCTCGCGACAAAACAAACACGTCCTGACACGTCAGGAAAAAAATGGTGTCGCTCAAGCAGGAAGCCGTCGGGGTGGGTGAATGTTCTTCTCGGGAACTTGTGGAAGGCGAATTAACTCTCTTGCCCTGAAAAGGGCGGTTTGGGTTCCACAAGTCCGTTGAAGCAACAACTCGATGGCCGGCGGACTGTAAAACCGGCTTGACTGGATCGCTCCTCCTCGGGTGGACTGCTGCTTAGATGGACTCGGCTGGAAGGATGTCTAAAGGAAAGACTAGCCACTTTTCTTCTTCTTCTTCTTCTTCTGTTTACACCTTGAATTACAAATTAACAATGACAAAACACTCGTGGCGTGCGCCACTTTTATAATTAGATTTGTTGCGTTGGCACCGACACGGTTGGCACCTAAGCTCCGCCTCGTCGTCGTCGTCGTCATCATGATGCTCGGCTCGAACAAAAGGGCGTTGCTTGCATCGCCGGCAGACTGGGGAATAATACTGATGGATGCTTCGCAACAAGTGGGTTTCAGCGCGGACAGCGGCAGCGTAGAAGACCAATGGACCGCCATCAAGAATGCCTTCATCGCCACCAGCGATAACAATCTGGGCGAACTGCACACCCAGAGAAAACAATGGATCACCGACGAGTCCTGGAGGAAGATAGAGAAGCGAAGAGAAGCCAAAGTTACGATAGAGCGATCAAAAACCAGAGGAGCCAAAGTCTTAGCCCGTCAACGATACTGGGCTCTTGAGAAAGAAGTAAAACGTTCATGTCGACGGGACAAGCGAGCGTGGACAGACTCTCTGGTCGACGAAGGAGAGAGAGCCGCAACAACCGGGGACATTCGTCTCCTCTATGATATTTCACGACGCTTAAGCGGGGCGAGGATGAACGCAACGAGGCCTGTGAAAGACGCGAATGATCAGTTATTGACCGACCCAACTATCCAGCTGAAACGATGGTTCGAGCATTTCGAACAACTTTTTTCAAGTGCCAGCCAGGCCACCACCACCTTAACATGATCTGCCTAGGATCCGACGTATAACACGCGTCAATACCGAAGCTTCATCACTGCTAGAGATTCAAACAGCCATCCAAAGCATGAAATCGAATGAAGCCCCAGGGGTCGATCGCATATCAGCCGAGATACTCAAAGCTGACCCCATGACATCCGCTCAACTACTGCATCGTTTATTTCGTAATATCTGGTACACCGCAACTTTCCCGGTCGACTGGATGCAAGGTATCCTAGTGAAGGTGCCCAAAAAGGCTGACCTGACTGTATGCGATAACTGGCGAGGCATTATGTTGCTGTGTACCGTTCTCAAAGTTCTGTGCAAAATTATCCTAGCCCGGATTCAGGAGAAGATCGATGCGACTCTCCGGCGACAGCAGGCCGGATTCCGTGCCGGAAGATCCTGTGTGGACCACATTGTCACGCTCCGTATCATTCTGGAGCAGGTCAACGAATTCCAAGAGTCCTTTTACTTGGTATTCATTGACTATGTCTCATTCACGAGAATATGTGAGGCGCCCTGAGACGCAAATCCTGAGAAAATCATCGATCCAATCGAGGCACAGTACGAGGCCTTTTTGTGTAGAGTGCTGCACAATGGGGTCTTGTCCGACCCTATCCGGGTGTGAGGCAAGGATGTATTCTATCACCGTTAAGACGAGATTCTGGTAGGTGCGATTGAACGTGAACCAAACCGCGGACTGAAATGACAGCCTATAACCATGGAGCACCTAAACGGCTTCGAATTGGCTGATGACGTTGCACTCCTTGCTCAACGGCGCTTCGATACGCAGAGTAAGCTCATCGACCTTGCCGAGCGCTCCTCTTCGGCAGGCTTAGTCATCAACGTCAACAAAACCAAATCGTTGGATAAACACGGCCCCTTCCAGTTTCACAGTAGCCGGAGAATGTTGAAAGCTTCCAATATCTTGGTAGCCAAATGGCGTCAGACGGCGGTACCAAGATCGACATAGGCGCACGGATCAAAAAAGCAGGGGCTGCCTTTGCAAGTTTAAGAAAAAATTGGAAAAATAGGCAGATAAGTGAACGCACCAAAATACGAATTTTTAACTCTAACGTGAAATCTGTGCTGTTATAGGCTAGCAAAACATGGTATGTATCAGTAGAGAACACTCAACGGCTGCACTGCCGCTAACCGCAAGACGAGCACATCTGTATATGGACGCCATATACAGATGTGCTCGGCTTGCGGTTAGCGGCAGTGCAGGTGTTCATCAACAGATTCATTTCATTTATTTAGTCTACATCTAAACAGATAACACTGAATCAACAATTTGACGCCACAATACACGGTTCGAGGCCGCATCTCTCCATCCTCGAATACGCCCAACGCTCGCCAAGTCGTTTTGCACCAAGTCTACCCATCTCCACGCCGTCTCGTACCCGCCGGATCGGAAGCGAACACCATCTTTGCAGGGTTGCTGTCCGGCATTCTTGCAACATGCCCTGTCCATCGTACCCTTCCGGCTTTAGCTACCTTCTGTATACTTGGTTCGCCGTAGAGTTGGGCGAGCTCGTGGTTCATTCTTTGCCGCCACACACCGTCTTCTTGCACACCGCCAAAGATGGTTCTAAGCACCCGTCTCTCGAATACTCCGAGTGCTTGCAAGTCCTCCTCGAGCATTGTCCATGTTTCGTGTTCGTAGAGGACTACCGGTCTTATTAGCGTCTTGTACATGACACATTTGGTGCGGCGGCGAATCTTTTTGACCGCAGTTTCTTGTGGAGCCCATAGTAGGCCCGACTTCCACAGATGATGCGCCTTCGTATTTCACAACTAACGTTGTTGTCAGCCGTTAGCAAGGATCCGAGGTAGACGAATTCATCGACCACCTCGAAGGTATCCCCGTCTATCGTAACACTGCTTCCCAGGCGGGCCTTTTGGGCTCGGTTCCGCCCACAAACATGTACTTTGTCTTTGACGCATTCACCACCAGTCCAACTTTTGTTGCTTCACGTTTCGGGCGGGTGTACAGTTCTCCCGAGCAGCACAAGTCAGACGAAAATGGTTGCAGCAACTTGATTCAGACAAAATCTGGTAGCATATAAGTTTGAATAACCTATGTGAAACATGTGTGCTGCTGGGGCTGCCACCTTTGCAAATGTTCGGCCGACAATGTCCATGTCATCCGCGAAACAAATAAATTGACTGTACCCCGGCTGTTACACCCGGCTCTCCGCATGACACCTTCTAGCACAGTGTTGAACAACAGGCACGAAAGTCCATCTCCTTGTCTTAGTCCCCGGCGCGATTCGAACGAACTGGAGTGTTCGCCCGAAATCTTCACATAGTTTTGCACACCATCCACCGTTGCTTTGATCAGCCTGGTAAGCTTCCCAGGGAAGCTGTTCTCGTCCATAATTTTCCAAAGCTCTACGCGGTCTATACTGTCGTATGCCGCCTTGAAATCAATGAACAGATGATGTGTTGGGACCAGGTATTCACGGCATTTTTGAAGGATTTGCCGTACAGTAAAGATCTGGTCCGTTGTCGAGCGGCCGTCCACGCAGCCAGCTTGTTAACTTCCCACGAACTCATTCACTATTGGTGACAGACGACGGAAGATGATCTGGAATATCACTTTGTAGGCGGCATTAAGAATGGTGATCGCTCAAAAGTTCACTCCAGCTTGTCGCCTTTCTTGTAAATGGGGCATATAACCCCTTCCTTCCACTCCTCCGGTAGCTGTTCAGTTTCCCAGATTCTGACTATCAATTTGTGCAGGCAAGTGGCTAGCTTTTCCGGGCCCATCTTGATGAGCTCAGCTCCGATACCATCCTTACCAGCTGCTTTATTGGTCTCTAGCTGTTGGATGGCATCCTTAACTTCCCTCAAGGTGGGGACTGGTTGGCTTCCATCGTCCGCTGAACTGACGTAGTCATCTCCTCCGCTGCCTTGACTTTCACTGCCTGTACTCTCAGCGCCATTCAAATGTTTCTCGTAGTGCTGCTTCCACCTTTCAACAGATGCCTGCGGTATATAATTCGGGCCTGGTGGCCGCACAACTGGATTTCAAGCTCCATCGTCGTTGTCACCAGAGGCCGATAGCAACAGAAATTCAGAGGCAGACCCAGAGGCTCATGGCGGCGAAGCCTCAATGAAGAAATAAAAGAGGTCGACCGAAATCTAACCTGGCAACAGGTTAAAGCGATAGCTGGATAACGCTCAGGATGGAGATCTTTCAAGTCAGTCCTTTGCACCACCGGAGGTGTACTGTACACTGTACAGGATCCATAAGTAAGTAAGTGTGCGTATTCATGAAAGATGTTTGCTATGGAATTCGACAGTGCATGCAATCTTCAAAATTGAGGAGACTTGATCCTTTCTCTATGATATCTACCCAATAACTATGTTTTTCGAACAAACCCTTTATTACATCTGTCAAAGCTACAATAAATTAGTCGTTTGAGAACAATTTATGTTTACTTGAATTTTTGTAAGGGTGACTAATGAGAAATCAAGTCTCCTCATATTGAGACAACAAAAAATCCAAATATCCTGAAGTTGTGTTGGAATGGCATTTTTACACAGATTATGTTGCATATTTATGGCCTTGTGCTGTGAAAAAATGACAGCATTTGGTCATTATTGGGAGAAGTTGATCAAATTGTGCGAGGCCCAAAAAAAAATTCGGGAGGGACAAAACACAGAAACTAATAGAGTAAACAAGGTTGTCAATCCAAAAAATAACCAGCCACATAACGCTCATTTGTCTAGAGGATCTATTATAAAACAACACCATAACAAAACTAAACTAAAAACTTCGATAAAAGAAGGGAGGATCAAGTCTCCCAAGGAGGTCAGGATCCAAGGAATCTAGTCTCCTCACCTTCCACTACTGCATACAGTTTGACATGAAATCGAAATCGGCAGGACTCCTGCTTGCATGACTATATACCAATTTATAAATTGTGACATAAAACACCTTCAATTTAAGCTACTGGTGAAATGCCAATAAGAGCACCGAGTACAATGGCTGTCGAAGTTTCAGAGCGGTCATTTTTCCAAGATCCGTAAGGCCGATACAAATATTAAATTTATTTTATGTCCGACAGCTCTCGGAAAACACGAGGGGGGGGAATAAAAAAAATAACAAGGAAACGAAAAAAAAGTCCAAAATGGGAATAATTGCATGAAAAAGAGAAGAGAAGAATTATGCATGGATCAGCTACAGGGGTTTCAGTATAGTCGTAAAGAGGCCATTTCGGCTCATGCACGGCGATTGCTGCCTGGTCGCTTCCCAATCCTTACATGATCTGAGATGTCTTATCAGGTGTCTGGTTGCAGATTTTGGTTTATCTTACTCCAAGGTACGATACACTGAAAACAACCTTCCTTTTTGAGAGTTACAGCTCCACTTGTTTCATGAAAAATAAAACATTCTTCCAAACAAGTTCTAAAATGAATCTCTATTTCTAAGCTAATCAAAGTTACACAATTCATAGGCTATACGGCCTAGGATTTGTTTCTTTCTCAGCCCCATGTACATTTATTTATTACCAGACTTCGGAGTGGCCTGTGCAATACATAAAAGTCTTATCCATTCAGCTCGGTCCATGGCTGCACTTCGCCAATCACGCAGTCTGCGGAGGGTCCGCAAATCGTCCTCCACTTGATCGATCCACCTTGCCCGTTGTGCACCTCGCCTTCTTGTTCCCGTCGGATCGTTGTCGAGAACCATTTTCACCGGATTACTTTCCGACATTCTGGCTAAGTGCCCGGCCCATCGCAGTCTTCCGTTTTTCGCGATGTGAACGATGGATGGTTATCCCAACAGCCCATCATAGATGGTACGCAGCACTTTTCTTTCAAAAGCTCCCAGTGCGCGTTGCTCCTCCACGAGCATCGTCCAGGTCTCGTGTCCTTAGAGTACCGGTCTATTAAGCGTTTTGTAGATACCCTAATAGCAACAAGTCGGACTGATTTGGTTGCTGCAACTCAAATGTAACCAAATTCAGCTATATATAGGTTGCAGATACTTCTATGCCACATGTGTGTTGCTCGGGTAGTCATTTTGGTACGGCGGCGTACTCTATTCGATCGGAGCGTTTTGCGGAGTCCAAAGTACGTACGATTTCCTGCCATGATACGTCTCTGAAATTCTCTGCTGGTATCGTTATCGGCGGTCAATAGTGAGCCCAAGTACACGAATTCTTCAACCACCTCAATTTCGTCACCAACGATAGAAACTCGTGGTGTAACCGTTGCCGTAACCCTCTACCCATTTCGAAGGGACTCGAAAATGCCCCTGAAACTCGAACTACGCACATCACCCGATCCATCGTCGCCTTGATCAACCGTATCAGTTTATCCGGAAATCCGTTTTCGTGCATTAGCTGCCATAGCTGGTCCCGATCGATTGTATCATATGTGGCTTTGAAGTCGATAAATAGATGATGTGTGGGCACGTTGTATTCGCGGCATTTCCGCAATACCTGACGTACGGCGAACACCTGGTCTGTGGTAGAGCGTTCACCCATAAATCCCGTCTGGTACTGCCCCACGAACTCTCTTGCAATTGGTGTAAGTCGGCGGCATAAAATGTGGGAGAGTACCTTGTAGGCGGCGTTCAGCAATGTGATTGCGCAGGAGTTGCTACAATCCAGCTTATCGCCCTTTTTGTAGATGGGACACACGACACCTTCCATCCAGTCCTGCGGCAGAACCTCATCCTCCCAAACCTTGGTAATCACCCAGTGCACCGCTCTAGTCAGTGCCTCTCCACCGTGCTTAAACAGCTCTCCTGGTAGTTGGTCAACTCTAGGGGCTTTGTTGTTTTTCAGCCAGCCGATCTCCTCCTGGATTTCTTGGAGATTCGGATCCCGTTTATGTCCTTACACATATCAGGCTGTAGCACGTGGCCCTTACGTGAATGGTTTAACTTCTCATAGAACTTTCGTGCTTTATTAGCGCGGTATAGTGCCTCCGTCTCTCCACGGTCTCGATGTTCCTTTTGGCGCTTTTTCCTCCGAAAAATCGAGTTTTGTCTGTTCCGCGCCCGTTTGTATCATGCCTCGTTCACCCTCGTGCGGTGTTGCAGCAATCTCGTCCATGCTGCATTCTTCTTCTCAACTGACTGCTCACATTCGCCATCATACCAGTCGTTTCTCTGATCCGGGGCCACCGTGCCTAGTGCAGCGGTTGCGGTGCTTCCAATGGCGGATCGAATATCTCTCCAGCCATCTTTAAGAGATGCTGCGCCTAGCTGCTCTTCCGTTGGAAGTGCCACTTCCAGCTGCACCCATGTACATGTGGCATTCATTAAGTTGGACCCAATTCTCACCCACCCACTCTTGTGTTCTGAGCACCTTTTAGGGTACATGGGGACAACGTTAAGGATCTCCATCCTTGGCTTGAGCCCAAGTCTGATTCCCATTTGTTTATTTCTCTGTTAGGGTTTTGCTGCCAGGCGATCCTGGGTCTGCCTCTGCTGCGATGTCCTGCCGAATTCCAGCGCTTGCTGGCAGATTTCGTATCTGCTCTTACGTTGTCTATGCCCATTCACACTGTGGAGTTGCCGTTGATATTGGATCGTCGATGGGGCTCAGTATTCGAGATCCAGTTGTGAACCCACCAGGCCCGAACTGTAAAACATATACATCGGGTGATGAATACTTGCAAATCTATGTGATTTCTGCCAATACGGTGGTGTATAACATCACATATTTCATGTTAGAGTTGAGTATTCGAGGTTTAGTGCATTGCCTGGACAGATTGGATTTCCATGTTCTATGTTGATCTTGGTCCGCCGTCCGACGTTGGCTGGCTTTGGTTTCGACCTTCTCCTCTGATTGCACGGCTACCGTGGAGTTGGAGTTTGTTGAGTGGGAGCATACGACCAGGTCATTCAGTTTACTCTACTTGGTAGAGCGCTGTGGCGTTAGTAGAACAGTATCATCATCTCGTTCGATTGCTCTATGGAGGTAGACTGCTAGAGAGGTCCATGATTTGGTCGACTAGGATGGAAAAAAGCAACAGAGGTATAATACATGCACCCTTGTCTCACTCTTGTACTCACGATTCCGTGGTCAATCAGTACCAAATGGAGGGACTCTTGAAATTAAATGACCTGCTCCAGCATGATGCAAAGCGTGACAGAATAGTTCTCACATGATCGTCCGAGGCGGAATCCTGCCTGCTGCCGTCGGAGAATTATCAACCTTTCTCTATATCTGAATTAGGAGAGGTTGTCATAACTTGAAGAAGTTGTTGTAAGTTGTCGAGCCAACGTTTCAGCTGATCAGCTAGATCTATGAGTGACTAACAAGTCGCGTCTTTTTCTATCGTCCACGGATTTGTCCTTGCTCCATTCAGGCGTCGTGAAATATCGAAGTAGAAATGAATATCGCCGGTTGTTGCGGGTATCCTACCATCCTGCGCCCACTTCTCATGTCTGCAGGCAGCAGCATTTGACTTACTTCCCAGACCCGGTTTTAGTTGGCAGTTCCTTTAGTTCCTCTGGTAATGGATCAGCTGAAAATGGAGACGATGCTTTCTTGAGTCCGTAATAAACGCTGCGCTGACATCGCTTTTAACTATCATTTTCTAATTGGCGACAACGCATTGCTCGGATTCAGCGATGTCAGGAGAGGCTCGGGCGACAAATCAAAATAGACCGTTCAGAAGATCCAGCTGTGAAGAAATCGTTCGTTGAAGATCTTAGGACTTAACTCGGATAGTGGATGTTCTGGAAGGTGGCAGCGTAGAAGATAAGTGGGCAAGGAAGAATGCTTTTATCGAAATCGGCTAGAAAAACTTTAGTGAGCTGCTCACTCAACGAAAAGAATGTATTACAGATGTAACCCGACGGAAAATTGAGGAGCGTAGAGAAGAAAATTGTGGGGAAAGTGAAGAATCATAGAAATAAAGTAGAGTTCGTCAACGGTATATATTCCTGTGGGAGTTGGGCGCTACTGCAGACAGAACAGGTGGGCATGGGTGGACTTCCTGAGGTTATTGCTCTTTGACTTGGACAGCTGAAGTGTTGGTTCGCTAACTTCGAACAGCGTCTTCAAGTCTCAGCCAGTGTTCTTCTAAAACTATGACGCTCGTTTATGCTGAGTAGGTTCAAAGGCTTTTTTTGCGGCAGCTTACCATCCAAGTCAGCAGGACCAGGTGGTTGAGTGTCAACGGGAACAGCCCCTCAAACTTTGCAGTAGCCGGACAATCGGAGGATTTAAACATTTTAACAGTCTGATATCAGCAGATAGCGAAATTAGGATCGAAATGGAACCATGAGCTGGGGATAACTTTGCGAGTTATTGAAATATTTGGAAACCGAATCGGATTGATCCACGCACCAAAGTTCGAGTGTACCACTCGATCTTGAAACGTGTTGAGTATATAGGCAAAGATAACGCAGATGATGTTTAAAATTTACAATTCGGACGACCATTCAGCTGGATTTCGTGTGCCGAGCAACATAAAAGCCATCAAATACCGATAACAATATGTAGATGTTCGAGAACATTGGTGGAAATGGGTAGGCCACATATTTCAAGGGAGCTTAGACGGAATCTGTAAGCAAGAGTCCCCTTAATATGCGTGACATGATAGGATATAGAATATTTATGCCGATTAATATTTATATATGCTGTTATTTTCATTTGAAATACTCTTGGAGACAAATGTATGGTCTTTAAATGACATATTTCGTACCAAGACAAAAACAGTGATGCACATGTTCAAAGTTTAAAAAAAAATATTTTTTGGAGAATTGAAGGGGGGAGGGGGGTGACATGAAATAAATTTAATATTTGTATCGGCCATTTCATTTCTGTCATGATGAAAGCATCATCCGACGGATACATAAAGCTTTATTAAAAAAAATCTTAGTCAATAGTTTCAAAATAGTTAAAAATAGTGACTTTTTGCGAGAAAAAGTAACTTTAGAGAGACTTGCGATTGAAAAAAGAGACTTTTTGGTGAAAAAAGTGACCAATCACTAAGAAGTGACCTGCTACCAGACCTGTTATTATGGATTAAGCAATTTTGAGCACTAACAAGAATTTGATTTGCGGTTTTAACATTTGTTATAAGGAGCAGGAAAGGAAACCTTTAGTTTGCCATATCAAAACGATTCACATGCCTTTTATTTATTTATTTAAAAATAGTTGTTCTTAAGTACGGCGACAATTGGTACACTTACCCTTGCTCACGTGTTTGAACTTATGCCTAACGTCGAGGATTCCTGTTCAATGGCTTCGAAGCTTTATACGATATAATCGATATTCCCAGATCTCTGGAAAAACTGTTGCAACTAGTAAAGTGTGCTGGGATGCTTTCGGTTGGTACAAAACTACAAAGCAAACATAGATCAAGAATGCAAAGCCTCCGTAGACTGTATAGAAAGCAACCACGCCAACGTGGACTGAGTGGAAAGGACTTCACCAAACTGCACAGACTATTGCGATCTTACTTTAAATCTAAACAACTGTTGTCTAAAAACCAATTTGTATATCCAGCAAAGTTTTCCTATGCCTGGCTACTCCAATGTGTATTGTTCGCCACCACTGTGGACTCCTACTATCTGTCTTGGAGCTTTTCTTCAGACTTGCACTTTTTGGGACAAGGTGAGCAGGTATTTGTCGCTCGGGATTCACACACCATGGTAGCGATGGAGTTTTCCCAGGCTTTACAATAATCACAAGCCACTGCCTGTTTCGCGTACTGCCAGTATTCCGGGCACAATCCCACAATCCCGTGGAAAGTTTGATCCATAAATAAAAGTATAATCTACGCCAACCCCATTTCGGTTAGCTACTTTTCTTCTGCCTGCCTGCCAGCCATAACGCCACAGCCAGGACGCGTACATTTGCGGAAGGGTGCAAAAGGTGGAAAATCCCCACGCTTAGTGCCAACTGCCAGGCGGATCGGATGGTGGCAACATGAACTACGGGCGAAAATGGTCGGCGACGGTGTGTGGTGTGGCTTATAGTCGTATTACCCTTCTACTTAGCAAAGAATTGCGGTTGAAAAAGGCACGAAAGTTTTGAGATTCATAACTTTGCTTTTATGGCAGAAGCTGAGCTCTGTGTGAACCGACGACGACGGCTGAATTTTAGGACAAAATGCACGCGCGGAATGGCATCCGATGGCGCGCGGTTATTTGGTCGAAAAATGCTTTGTCGAAAGGATATTTTCTGACTGTTTGGCCTGTCTGAAAGCATTTGGGAAGGAAGTAAAACCCGTGATTTCCAAAAACTTAATATCAATAATGATTATGATAACCGGGTATTCTATATACTCAATCATCATATCTTGAAGTGTGATGCATTGTTGTCTAAGAAAAGATGTTGCTTGGCACTACTGTAAAAAAAATATGGCAAAAGAAATAACGGTTCCTCCTGCAAATCTTCTTCTATCACAGTCAAGATTGTTTTTTTGGAATGAAACATTTTGATACAGAACAATTTGTGGAACCAAATCCACTTCAAAATCCTTGCAATAATAAAACTAAACTTGCCAAAGTCGTCATTACTGCACAATCATAATTATACTTTACTACTTTCGCAATTATTCGACTCGATATCGTGGGATACAGCGTGTTTTTGTTAGCAATTCATTATACGATACGAGATTCGACCAAATGACCAAACACCATCCAAAATGGATTGATATATATGCATTTGCCAAGGCTTTTAGTGTTGATTACTTGGTTCTGGTGAATGAGGGTAGAAAGGATTTGCAACAACAAAAAAAACTACTGGAACGACTGGAAGGACTGGAACGAAATTCAACTTTTTCATTTCCGCATGCTGATTCGCTTATAAAAGTTGAACTTCGATGGTGGGAAATTGTGTAATGTTTTGTTACATTCTAGTTGGGTGGTCTTTCGTAAGTCAAGTACCAATTAGGAACTTCAGTCGAGGTGGCACTCCTTTTTTTCCTCTCCATTGAAATGGGGTCCTTCTGGCATTATTAGCTTCATCCTGTTCTCTGCTGTTCTGCCAAGGCAAGCCAAGCGCTGTAATAGCTTAATAATCCCGGCCAGCAATTATGACACATCCCTATAATTATTCAACCTGGTGGGCACAAAGTCGTTGCCACCTGCTGAGCGTGCTGTGCTAGAAGAAGATGGCGATGATTATGATGATAATGATGATGAAGATGGAAATGGCGCGGAACCCTGCCAGCACAATTCAGGTCAGAAGGTGCGCCACCGCCTTTTTTCATCCTGTGTTACCATTCATTTTATTCGAAGAAAGGATGCTCTTCTCTATTGAAGTTTTTTTTTTCATTCTTTCATAGAAGGCTCCTTATTTCGAAGGAGATTACTGTTACTTGTCTGATTGCTTGATGTGAGGAAGGATTCATGGAATCAATATGTCGAATTGTTTCGTTTAGGGGTCTGATTCAATAAGGATTACCTGGTCCAACTGTGGTTTAATGTCTTACCTGTAATTAAAGAAAAAGAAAACGAAATAAAATATTAAACAATGCTGCTTTGAAGACGGCATTGATGAAAATGATATAAAATAATTATCAAAAATAACATCTTACAGCTTTCATGTTCTATAATAATATTAAAAATAATAGTGCAGTTTCATTCAGATCCACTTGAACATATTTAGTTCCATTACTGCAATTGTCCCTAACTACTGAACTACCTTAAAAATAATACATTAATGATTTTTATATCCCACCCCATTCCAAATGTTTATTTGTAATCCTAAAACTCGAATCAATCGTGAGTACGCCGAATGTTCAAATGATTATGTGAAGGAATTCTGTCCGAATCCGGGAAGGATTCTGTCCGAATCCGGGAAGGATTCTGTCCGAATCCGGGAAGGATTCTGTCCGAATCCGGGAAGGATTCTGTCCGAATCCGGGAAGGATTCTGTCCGAATCCGGGAAGGATTCTGTCCGAATCCGGGAAGGATTCTGTCCGAATCCGGAAAGGATTCTGTCCGAATCCGGAAAGGATTCTGTCCGAATCCGGAAAGGATTCTGTCCGAATCCGGAAAGGATTCTGTCCGAATCCGGAAAGGATTCTGTCCGAATCCGGAAAGGATTCTGTCCGAATCCGGAAAGTATCTGTCCGAATCCGGAAAGGATTCTGTCCGAATCCGGAAAGGATTCTGTCCGAATCCGGAAAGGATTCTGTCCGAATCCGGAAAGGATTCTGTCCGAATCCGGAAAGGATTCTGTCCGAATCCGGAAAGGATTCTGTCCGAATCCGGAAAGGATTCTGTCCGAATCCGGAAGGATTCTGTCCGAATCCGGAAAGGATTCTGTCCGAATCCGGAAAGGATTCTGTCCGAATCCGGAAAGGATTCTGTCCGAATCCGGAAAGGATTCTGTCCGAATCCGGAAAGGATTCTGTCCGAATCCGGAAAGGATTCTGTCCGAATCCGGAAAGGATTCTGTCCGAATCCGGAAAGGATTCTGTCCGAATCCGGAAAGGATTCTGTCCGAATCCGGAAAGGATTCTGTCCGAATCCGGAAAGGATTCTGTCCGAATCCGGAAAGGATTCTGTCCGAATCCGGAAAGGATTCTGTCCGAATCCGGAAAGGATTCTGTCCGAATCCGGAAAGGATTCTGTCCGAATCCGGAAAGGATTCTGTCCGAATCCGGAAAGGATTCTGTCCGAATCCGGAAAGGATTCTGTCCGAATCCGGAAAGGATTCTGTCCGAATCCGGAAAGGATTCTGTCCGAATCCGGAAAGGATTCTGTCCGAATCCGGAAAGGATTCTGTCCGAATCCGGAAAGGATTCTGTCCGAATCCGGAAAGGATTCTGTCCGAATCCGGAAAGGATTCTGTCCGAATCCGGAAAGGATTCTGTCCGAATCCGGAAAGGATTCTGTCCGAATCCGGAAAGGATTCTGTCCGAATCCGGAAAGGATTCTGTCCGAATCCGGAAAGGATTCTGTCCGAATCCGGAAAGGATTCTGTCCGAATCCGGAAAGGATTCTGTCCGAATCCGGAAAGGATTCTGTCCGAATCCGGAAAGGATTCTGTCCGAATCCGGAAAGGATTCTGTCCGAATCCGGAAAGGATTCTGTCCGAATCCGGAAAGGATTCTGTCCGAATCCGGAAAGGATTCTGTCCGAATCCGGAAAGGATTCTGTCCGAATCCGGAAAGGATTCTGTCCGAATCCGGAAAGGATTCTGTCCGAATCCGGAAAGGATTCTGTCCGAATCCGGAAAGGATTCTGTCCGAATCCGGAAAGGATTCTGTCCGAATCCGGAAAGGATTCTGTCCGAATCCGGAAAGGATTCTGTCCGAATCCGGAAAGGATTCTGTCCGAATCCGGAAAAGATTATATCCGAATCCGGAATGAATTCTGTCGAATACGGGAAGAATTTTGTCCGAATCCGGAAAGGATTCTGTCCGAATCCGGAAAGGATTCTGTCCGAATCCGGAAAGGATTCTGTCCGAATCCGGAAAGGATTCTGTCCGAATCCGGAAAGGATTCTGTCCGAATCCGGAAAGGATTCTGTCCGAATCCGGAAAGGATTCTGTCCGAATCCGGAAAGGATTCTGTCCGAATCCGGAAAGGATTCTGTCCGAATCCGGAAAGGATTCTGTCCGAATCCGGAAAGGATTCTGTCCGAATCCGGAAAGGATTCTGTCCGAATCCGGAAAGGATTCTGTCCGAATCCGGAAAGGATTCTGTCCGAATCCGGAAAGGATTCTGTCCGAATCCGGAAAGGATTTTGTCCGAATCGGAAAGGATTCTGTCCGAATCCGGAAAGGATTCTGTCCGAATCCGGAAAGGATTCTGTCCGAATCCGGAAAGGATTCTGTCCGAATCCGGAAAGGATTCTGTCCGAATCCGGAAAGGATTCTGTCCGAATCCGGAAAGGATTCTGTCCGAATCCGGAAAGGATTCTGTCCGAATCCGGAAAGGATTCTGTCCGAATCCGGAAAGGATTCTGTCCGAATCCGGAAAGGATTCTGTCCGAATCCGGAAAGGATTCTGTCCGAATCCGGAAAGGATTCTGTCCGAATCCGGAAAGGATTCTGTCCGAATCCGGAAAGGATTCTGTCCGAATTCGGAAAGGATTCTGTCCGAATCCGGAAAGGATTCTGTCCGAATCCGGAAAGGATTCTGTCCGAATCCGGAAAGGATTCTGTCCGAATTCGGAAAGGATTCTGTCCGAATCCGGAAAGGATTCTGTCCGAATCCGGAAAGGATTCTGTCCGAATCCGGAAAGGATTCTGTCCGAATCCGGAAAGGATTCTGTCCGAATCCGGAAAGGATTCTGTCCGAATCCGGAAAGGATTCTGTCCGAATCCGGAAAGGATTTTGTCCGAATCGGAAAGGATTCTGTCCGAATCCGGAAAGGATTCTGTCCGAATCCGGAAAGGATTCTGTCCGAATCCGGAAAGGATTCTGTCCGAATCCGGAAAGGATTCTGTCCGAATCCGGAAAGGATTCTGTCCGAATCCGGAAAGGATTCTGTCCGAATCCGGAAAGGATTCTGTCCGAATCCGGAAAGGATTCTGTCCGAATCCGGAAAGGATTCTGTCCGAATCCGGAAAGGATTCTGTCCGAATCCGGAAAGATTCTGTCCGAATCCGGAAAGGATTCTGTCCGAATCCGGAAAGGATTCCGTCCGAATCCGGAAAGTATTCTGTCCGAATCCGGAAATGATTCTGTCCGAATCCGGAAAGGATTCTGTCCGAATCCGGAAAGTATTCTGTCCGAATCCGGAAAGGATTCTGTCCGAATCCGGAAAGGATTCTGTCCGAATCCGGAAAGGATTCTGTCCGAATCCGGAAAGGATTCTGTCCGAATCCGGAAAGGATTCTGTCCGAATCAGGAAATGATTCTGTCCGAATCCGTAAAGGATTCTGTCCGAATTCGGAAAAGATTCTGTCCGAATCCGGAAAGGATTCTGACCGAATCCGGAAAGGATTCTGTCCGAATCCGGAAAGGATTCTGTCCGAATCCGGAAAGGATTCTGTCCGAATCCGGAAAGGATTCTGTCCGAATCCGGAAAGGATTCTGTCCGAATTCGCAAAAGATTCTGTCCGAATTCGAAAAGGATTCTCTCCAAATCCGGAAAGGATTCTGTCCGAATCCGGAAAGGATTCTGTCCGAATCCGGAAAGGATTCTGTCCGAATCCGGAAAGGATTCTGTCCGAATCCGGAAAGGATTCTGTCCGAATCCGGAAAGGATTCTGTCCGAATCCGGAAAGGATTCTGTCCGAATCCGGAAAGGATTCTGTCCGAATTCGCAAAAGATTCTGTCCGAATTCGAAAAGGATTCTCTCCAAATCCGGAAAGGATTCTGTCCGAATCCGGAAAGGATTCTGTTCGAATCCGGAAAGGATTCTGTTCGAATCCGGAAAGGATTCTGTACGAATTCGGAAAAGATTCTGTCTGAATTCGAAAAGGATTCTATCCGAATCCGGAAAGGATTCTGTTCGAATCCGGAAAGGATTCTGTCCGAATCCGGAAAGCATTCTGTCCGAATCCAGAAAGGATTCTGTCCAAATCCGGAAAGAATTCTGTTCGAATCCGGAAAGGATTCTGTCCGAATCCGGAAAGGATTCTGTCCGAATCCGGAAAGGATTCTGTCTGAATCCGGAAAGGATTCTGTACGAATTTGGAAAGGATTCTGTCCGAATCTGGAAAGCATTCTGTCCGAATCTACAAAAGATTCTATCCGAATCCGGAAAGGGTTTGGTCCGAATCCGGTAAGGATTCTGTCTGAATCTGAATTGTCCAAATTCGAATTGAGGTATTTTTAACGCTTTAAAAATGAGTATATTCGATTTGATTGATACTAGGTAATCACATAAATTAGAGTATCGGATATCAAATATATAAAAAAAATCGGCTTCGCAGATAAATATCCCTATGTGTGTCGTTATACCAGAGATCGTTGGGCAACATCAAATGTGAAAGAAATCTGTTTTGTCCTCAGGAACAAAAACCTAACAGTTGATCTACTCATCAAACAACGAGCAACCCGAACCAGGCGATACGGATTATATCCCATGCCATACTGCAACTGAACTGTTTGTTCCTTTAAATACTTCACCAAACAAAACACCATTAAATTCAATCCATGAGATGAACCACACATCGTTTAATCCAAATGTGTGGCGGCAATTTTTTATGGTCACATTAGAGGAAATAAGTGAAACCAGACACTGATGGTTCCCGAAAAAACGACGACGACGACGACGTAAACGATGCCTGTTGTAGATATGTACGTAGCCACAATGCCCAGGAGCGGATTGTGAAGTTTAAGCGGAGCAACGCCAACGGCTGCTTGTCACTGAGGGTATGTGGTATTTGAAAAGAGGCGTTTTCTAAATTTTTGATTTCACTTTGACGATTATTGGGGGGGAAAATCATCATTATCATCATTTGACAATTATCGAATGATTATGATTATTTTATCCAATAACTACAATATATTATCCGCTGAAACTGTTACTTTATACGCATATGTGATTTATTTAGTCTAATAGCTATCCTTATAAAAACATTTATCAACTACTAACGTACTGAATACAATGGATTCTGGCACGTACCCTTAGAAGCTGCTGCGGTTCTTATTCGGGACACAAAGTACTTCTTTCTTCTCGGTCGGTCCTACCCCTAGAGGTGGGACGAAAGCGTTTTTCGGGAGAAAAATTAAATTGAATTTATGAGCGGTGGGCTGCTTTGCTGACGGTCGTTCGTTTCGGGCAAACACATTCAAGACATTGTTTTTATTCCACTGGGAACCACACACGCGAACGCAAGCGCGAAAACTCAATTAAGGAGACTTCGCCGCCGTCGTCGGTGTTCCCGGAACGCTGTCCTAACAAGAAGAAACGATGATGCATTTTTAAGTCGAGCATGAGGAGGAAGCGCGCGTGCACTGCACCATAATGCCTAGAAGCATCTCTTTAGATTTAAAAATTGTTTTTAATCTAGAGCATAGAACGATGAGTTACCCCAGGCCGTTTTATGTAGCATCAAGAAGAATTTTTCACCATCAGAGCCCCGCCGCGGACGCGTGTCAGCCTGTTTCACTATACAATAATTAGTTTTGAAACAATGATAAGTAAGAGTGTCCGCAGGGGATTGTCTACCCTCTGTTATGTGTGCTAGGATTTTTTTTTTGGCTGCTTGAATGGGTTCTAGGAATTTATGGAACTAAATTGTTTTTAGATAGAGCTTGGAATGACAAAACATAAACTACAGCTAGAACCTAAATTTCATTTTATAATTGCTTTTGATCGGGCGTAGTCATAAATATTGCGTTCGGTTCCTTCTCCTTTTCGACATGGACGGTAATTTGGGTTTATTGCTTTGGTCATTATTTTAGCTATATAGACCAATTCATCATCAAAGCATGATAGGCCCCGAGGGATAATTATTACTAGTAAAAGTCATTAAAAATAAAATATATTCATAACAGTATTTTTGCAAGTATTTATTCAACTTTGTTCGACGGCGAACGTGATTTGTTCGGAATGGTTCACGAAGACATTGAGTAAGTACTATTCCCGCCGCAATGTATCTCCAAAAGGCAAAAGAGCTTTAGTGAAAGGTTGTCGCTGTCGTCACTGGTCGGAAAATCTGTTTTCTGGCGAGGATAGGGTGGGAACACAAAATCATTACGTATTGTTTAAAACAAATAATAAAAGGATTCGCAGCAACAATCTTTCTCTTTAGTTAAGTCAGGATGCACAATACTTTTCGAACAACTATCACTATGAATTCTGAGACATTCGTTCTACAAGAACTCACCTATTATTCTACCTTAAGATATTTTTGAGATTGCCACATACAGGAATCCCTCTTACTCGAATTTTAAAGAATAAGTTTTTCGAGAACTCTGGGGAATCCTTCCCCAATAATTATAGGAAATGCTTTATCCAGAAGTTTTGAGAAATTCCTTCTACTCGAATTCTGCGGAACTCCTTCTTCAGAAGCTTTTTGAAGTTGTTCCTCCAGAAATACAAAGGAAATCTTCCCCAAGAATTCTGAAACTTCTTCTCTTGAAAAAATTCATTAGTCACAACTTATCTGTAAACCTCTGACGTTCTGATAGCACATAGAAAGCATCTGGTCAGACGTACATTGCGGAGCGATCGGGGCCATTACGACTTTGGATGACCAGACCAGATGGTATATAATGCGGTACAAAACCTGACCTGACGTTGCAGCTACTCGAAACGTTGCGACAATTTCCTTTCGAACGGAATCCCTAGACGATTTGATTAGGGTATCAGGACTGGAGTCCATCTTCTTCCTCGTGCGATGGCTGCTAAACGCTGGTAGGAGAGACTTGACAGCGATAAGGAGACTAGCGACTTCCATGAGACTTGCAAGCGTGTATTCCTACAACGGTCGAACTCGCAAGATATGAATGAAGAAGTTGACTAAAAACGAGCAACGGATCAATCACATGGTTGTTCATGATGAGATTGTACTGGGTCCACGACGACGTTAGGTAAAATGGACGTGAGAAATAAAATATTCCAAAGAGAAGCCCATAATATAAATAATGCAGAAGTATGCCTAACGTCCATTATACCTAACATACTTATGTTTAACGGGGTATAACGTACTCGATTGTACTTGCCGGTAAGACGGTCTGGAAGCCCCCTGCTTTGTTATCATACTCAAAACCGATATGATTCTCACTTTTCATAGTGAGAAGTGAGAAATTAAGAGTGAGAAGGACGTCTCTTTTTTCACTTCGTACTAACAATTTCTCAATTCTCACTTCTCACAGTGAAAAGAGAGAAGTGCGAAATGAGTAGTGAGACGTATCACTTTTCACTTCGCACTACTTACTTTTTACGGTGAGAAGTGAGAAATTACTAGTGGGAAATGTGAAGCGAGACGTCTCTTTTCTCACTTCTCACTTTTCACAGTGAAAAGTGAGAAGTGATTAAATAGAAGTGAGAAATGGAACGTCTTTCTTCTTATTTTTCACTTCTCACTGTAAAAAATGAGTAGTGCGAAGTCTGTGAGACGTCTCACTACTCACTTCGCAATTCTTACTTTTCATAGTGAGAAGTGAGAAATTATTAGAGGGAGAATTGAAACGTCTTACTTCTCACCTCGCAATACTAATTTCTTATTTCTTACTGTGAAAAGCGTGAGGTGCGAAGCGAGTAGTGGGACGTCTCATTACTCACTTCGTACTTTTTACTTTTCACAGTAAGAAGTGAGAAAAGGTCTGATGCGAAAAAAAATACGTCTCACTTCTCGCTACTAATTTCTCACTTCTCATTGCGAAAAGTGAGAAGTGCGAAGTGATTAGTGAGACGCCTCACTTCTTATTTTGCACTACTAAATTTTCACAGTGAGAAATGAGAAGTAAGAAGAGAGACGTTTCAATTCTTACTTCTCACTCCTTATTCCTTACTTATCCTTTCTCACTGTGAAAAATGAGAATAGCGAAGAAAGAAAAGAGTTGTCTCTCTTCGCAGTAAAAAGTGAGAAATGATGATTGAGAAGTGAGAAGCGAGAAGTCAAAAAAGCTTTTCTACCAAATGATCAATTCGGCCACACAATTTTTCCCCCTTTCTCACATCCTCCCCATTCTGCAATGACCTACCCACCCATCGATCAAGGGGCTCCGAAAGTAAAGACAGCAACACCGTTTTCGACCAGAGGTCGTACAGACTGAACACTTAACACCTAGCATGAGACAACGGACAGGACACATAACACCCAGTGGACCAGTGAAGAATTTTCTGATCACGAAAAGATTCCTCCTTACCGGAGCGGGAATCGAACCCACACATCCTAGTACATGCGTCTAGAAGACGATGGACGTCGCTAACCGCACGGCCACGAAGCCCACCTATCGTTATTGAGTTGATCGATAACCAAAAAATACCCCTCCACCACAACCCTCCCCTTCTTACAACAACCCTCCCATCATCACTGAAATTGTCTCCATAGGGCAGAGAATATGGGAAAGTCGGGAGACCTGATCCCCGAGGAGACTTGATCCCCCCTGTTTTATCGGGAACTAAAGTAGTTTTGTTCTAGCGTATTTTATAGTATAGATTTGTCTAGAGAAATGACTTTAATGTGGTGATTTATTTTTTGGATTGACAACCTTATTTATTCTGCACGGCGGTTTGCATGTTTTGACCTTCCTAAAAAAAATTATAAGCCACGTAAAATTTGAACATCTTTTCATAACAATGGCCAAATGCTCTCGTTTAATCACAGCACAAAGCCATGAATATGCTTAACGATCTGTACTGATGAAAATTTCAACATTCCATCGAAGTTTTAGGATACTTGGATTTGAAGTTATTGCCCTATTATTGTCTCCCCACATTTTATAATTGCACGTGCTGTCGAATTCATAGCGAAACATGGTGTGTATCAGTGGAGAACACTCAACAGCTGCAGGTGTTCATCAACAGATGCCTGCGGTATATAATTTGGGCCTGGTGGCCTCACAACTGGATCTCAAACACCGAGCTCCATCGTCGTTGTCACCAGAGGCCGATAACAACAGCAATTCGGGATCGGAAGTGGAGATGGGTCGGCCATACTCTACGTAGGGGCGGAAACGAAATCTTTAAACAAGTATTAGACTGGAACCCAGCGGGAACTCGCAGCAGAGGCAGACCTAGAGGCTCATGGCGGCGAAGCCTCAATAAAGAAATAAAAGAAGTCGACCGAAATCTAACCTGGCAACAGGTTAAAACGATAGCTGGTCTTCGCTCAGGATGGAGATCTTTAAAGTCGGCCCTTTGCACCACCGGAGGTGTACAGGACTCATAAGTAAGTAAAGTGTCGAATTCAATAACAAAAATCGTTCATGTATACGCACAGCAATTTGAAAATTCCGGCAGCACTCCAAAAAATCGATTGTGTATCATTTATTTATTACCAGACTAAGGCCGGAGTGGCCTGTGCAATACATAAAAGTCTTCCCCATTCAGCTCGGTCCATGGCTGCAAGTCGCCAACCACGAAGTCTGTGAAGGGTCCGCAAATCGTCCTCCACCTGATCGATCCACCTTGCCCACTGTGCACCTCGCCTTCTTGTTCCCGTCGGATCGTTGTCGAGAACTATTTTCACCGGATTACTGTCCGTCATTCTGGTTAAGTGCCCGTCCCACCGCATTCTTCCGATTTTCGCAGTGTGAACGATGGATGGTTTTCCCAACAGCTGATGCAACTCGTGGTTCATTCGCCTCCTCCACGTACCGTCCGGCATCTGCACCCCACCATAGATGGTACGCAGCACTTTCCTTTCGAAAACTCCCAGTGCGCGTTGGTCCTCCATGAGCATTATACATGTCTCGTGTCCGTAGAGGACTACCGGTCTAATAAGGGTTTTTGTAGATAGTCAGTTTGGTACGGCGGCGAACTCTTTTCGATCGGAGCGTTTTGCGGAGTCCAAAGTACATACGGTTCCCTACCAAGATACGTCTTCGAATTTCTCTGCTGTTATCGTTATCGGGAGTCACCAGTGAGCCCAAATACACGAATTCTTAAACCACCTCGATTTCGTCACCACCAATACAAACTCGTGGTGGGTGGCTCACGTTGTCCTCTCTTGAGCCTCTTCCTATCATGTACTTCGTCTTCGACGTGTTGATGACTAGTCCAATCCGTTTAGCTTCGCTTTTCAGTTTGATATAGGCTTCCTCTATCCTCCCAAGGCACGTCCCATAATATCTATGTCCTCGGCGAAACCAAATAACTGGACGGACTTGTCGTGTCGATCCCTGCCCTTCGTATTACCCCTTCCAAAGCGATGTTGAGTGGCAGACACGAAAGAACATCACCTTATCGTAACTTTCTGCGCGTTTCGAAAGGGCTCGAGAATGCCCCTGAAACTCGAACTGCGCTCATCACCCAATCCATCGTCACCTTGATCAACCGTATCAGTTTATCTGGAAATCCGTTTTCGTTCATTAGCTGCCATAGCTGGTCCCGATCGATTGTATCATATGCGGCTTTGAAGTCGATAAATAGATGATGTGTGGGCACGTTGTATTCGCGGCATTTCTGCAATACCTGACGTATGGCGAACACCTGGTCTGTGGTAGAGCGTTCACCCGCTAGTCTACCGTCTTGTAGCCGCCCAATGTTTAGCCGCGGTGGACAACTCCGACGCGTGGCGTACACCGTCGAGAATTTTGAGCGCAGACATACTGCAACGAGGTAGTGGTCGGATTCAATATTCGCACTGTGGTGAGTGCAGACGTTCGTGATGTCGGAGAAGAATTTACAGTCGATTAGAACGTGGTCGATTTGGTTTTCCGTTACTTGATTAGGTGATTTCAATGTGACCTTGAGGACCCAGCAAACCAGCAATCGTATAAAAATGTACAAATTAAATTATATATTCACAGATTAGATCGTAATCATATATAGATCCAGCAGAAGTTGTGAAAAATTGTAGAAAGGTTACATATAATGCAAATGTACAATCTAATTACAATCTATGTCATAAGTTGTAAATATGTAAATTTAAACTCAAAACGGAATCATATATCGCAAATATTTGAAATATTGCATATATGTGCATCTGAAGTTACAATGTCGTTAAGATTTGATTGTAAAGTCCTCTGTTATAATGATTTCAAATATACACACAACAACTCTGATGATCCTTGAATGTTCAATAAAATATTATTTTTCAAGAACATTAAAAAGAATACATTTGTCATCATCATTAAATACAATTCGAAGACAAATTTCAAAAGCGGTAGTTCTTCTTCTTCTTCTTATTGGCATTACATCCCCACACTGGGACAGCGCCGCCTCGCAACTTAGTGTTCATTAAGCACTTCCACAGTTATTAACTGCGAGGTTTCTAAGCCAGGCTACCATTTTTGCATTCGTATATCATGAGGCTGGCATGATGATACTTTTATGCCCAGGGAAGTCGAGACAATTTCCAATCCGAAAATTACCTAGACTGGCACCGGGAATCGAACCCAGCCACCCTCAGCATGGTCTTGCTTTGTAGCCGCGCGTCTTACCGCACGGCTAAGGAGGGCCCCTAAAAGCGGTAGTTGTTTTATACAAATACATTCCTCAACATTAAACAATCGGTAATCACCCAGTCAATGTCTGTGGAATAGAACTACATGAAAATGATCATTCAGTTATTTTTGTACTATTGGTCAGAATTCTAAGGGAACCTTTTCGCACCTATTCTCCATGAACTGTGTTTTTCCGTACATCTGTATTAGCTATGTATAACTAAACCTTCAAAGGTTGATTCCTAATAGAATACTTACTGTTATTTGTCATTAGGCATAGAAAACAGCCTGGTGTTGTTTTTTAAGTACCCACTAAATGGATAGAAACAGATTTGCAAAAATTCCATTATTTAGTACTTATTGGAAACATGAAATTCAATTCTAAAAATTAGCAACCAGAAAGAAAGTATGTACTATTAGTCGTTTTATTCCATATTTTGTTTTTCTTAACAATCAGTTCACAACATCACTGGGATCTATAGAACAATTTAGAAATACAATAAACACGATTTTAGGGAAAACAAACTTTGAGGCAATTTTGTTATATTGATAACGTTGTATTTCTCCTCTTAGAGATGATAATATCATGATGATATTATACACGTCAATATTAAATTAAATATGTGTTCAATTAAATCGCATATACTGGTTGATGCAATCATTGTCGACAATGTTGTATAAGATGTAATGGAATGTCTTTTCCAGATTGTATTCGCAGATGCAATATTATCATTAGGTATAAATGATTGCTTAACAACTGCGTACACATGGAGGAACCAGGTAGCTTCTGGACTATGAACTAGAAGGTCAAAGGATCGAAACTAGAAGCTGGAGGCTAAATTTATAACATAAATATATACATTAACTAATAATTAACTAACAGCATGTCACATAATGACTATGTTTCTACCTAAGAAATATGTTTGTTGCAATAACACGTATGTTTTTTTTTATTGAACTGTTATTGTTATTTGAACTGGTTTTTACTATTCTAGATTTAAAGTTGTAACAGTCTAATTATGCAACTTTATAACTGAACATATGCGATCTCTGATAAAAACCAGCATGATTGTATATTGATTAAATTGAAATTGGAATACGTCGTATATCTTGTTATGCCATAACACTGATTTGTTCGTATATGGCCTCCACTTTTGTTCACATAGAAGGAATCTATGCATTTTATACAATCAAATTGCATCGTATAAGAGTGCATTAAACAGAACTGAAAGTTAGTTATGTGAACCAATTTGTTGGCTGGGGATATTCTTGAAGGGGGAAGAAAGTGCTTCAGACTACCATTCCGCGGGAGGCTGCAAAGTTCATTCATCGTTGGCCGTTGTCGTTCGATACGGTATGCAGACTATCCGGTCCGATGACCGGTCTATACATTTCCTCCCTTCCTACCTGAGCATTCATGTCACCGATGACGGTTCTGGCGTCCCACAGTGGGCATCCATCGTATGTCTGCTCCAGCTGTGCATAGAACGCTTCTTTCTCGTCATCGGGTCTCCCTTCGTGTGGGCTGTGCACGTTGATGATGCTATAGTTGAAGAATCGGCCTTTTATCCTCAGCTTGCACATCCTTGCGTTGATTGGCTGCCACCCAATCACGCGTTGGCGCATCTTTTCCAGCATTATGAAGCCGGTTCCCAGCTCGTTGGTGGTGCTTTGGTTGAAGGTAGCCGCTCGATGCCCGCATAAACCTGCTGTCTCGTATGAGGGCCGTTGTGTCAGGGCTGTTTAGCGTCCCACCTAACACCAGGACTTGGGCTTGTGCGCTTTGAGCGGCACACGGTCGCTTTGGTGGAGCCTACTTGCGGATACATGCAGCTTTTTATAGAGGTTTAACAGGGCCCACTGTAAAATCCCACTACATCCTAGGCAGGCGCCACAACTCGGAGATGGGATGGACAGCACATACACAGGTCTTATAAAAGTACATTGCCCAACCCGATATCACTTGAAGCTGTAAGGAGAACTTCAAGATGATAAATGTCGTTTCTGCGCATACATGTAGAAGACTCGGAACATCTGTTATTCCTGTTATCTATCCGGCAATTTTTAGAAAGAGATTACAGTTCATCAATTAAGGTCTGATAGACCCCTCAGAAGTTTGGAAGACTGTCGCTGTCGTCACTGACGAAAAATCTGTTGCTGGCGAGGATAGGGCACTAAATGTCAACGAAGGAAAAATTCAGTACGTTGTGACAGATGTGTACCCAACATGTTTGGGAACGAGAACAAAGGGAACCGCAGCGACAACCGGTAACCGGTTCAAGCTACTACCGGATTCTTGCATTATTGTTGTTGGAGGTGATGACGTATTCTAGTTCTCTATTTGCGAGTGCAGACTTGGGCGTTTCCGTCGATAAATTTGTTGATAAAGTTCTCTAATTCTCTTCTCTCTCGAACGTTGTGTCAGTCTCGTCCGCGAAAGTTTATAACGCTTCGCTAGGGCATCGAATCGTTGTTCTAGAGATGATAACGTTACGGCCCCGGGTTTCTGGGCTGATTGCTGGGAGCTTCCGTAATCTTACCCGCCACTTTTACTTGTTCATCGAGTGAAGAAATTAGAATAGAGGAGATAATGGAACGGGTAGTTTTGGGAAGGGCTCGACGCTAGAACCCAAGTAACATTTTAAGTTTTATAACACTCTTGATGATAATGATGATTATGATGATGATACTACCATCTATTGTAGCAAGACACCTGCCGATAGCGTTGGCATTATCTGACAAACTATTTGATCATGATTATACTATTGTTTATATCTCATCGAACTCCTGTATGAAGGGCCAAAAATGGGTGGGATGGTTCCATAAGCAGAGACACTTATGCGAATCCACGAGATGAATAGAGAATCTCCTTCCAGAAGAAAGTTCGTACATACAATAATATGATCTAGCCCTCGTTTCCCCGATTGACCGAATAGATGGAGAGAAGAGCCCGCCCTTTATCCACGAGATGTTAACAATAGTAAGTTGGCGATTCCACTCTTCCTATCCAAATCCTTTCAATCGGGTGCCCTGATGGTTTTTTATATAATCATATAGTTTCAAATAGATGTAATGTAAATTGATAATATATGCGATGGAATTTTCTAACCAAAAAATCGAAATCTTTTCTTCATCACCAGTATGTTTTGAAACCGATTGTTGCTCGGAGATGGAAAACCGTCCATCGAAGAATATTCCGGGTAAAATCAGGGAAACGAACCCATTTCCTTTGATTAATTGGTTGAACAACATAATTTTTGAATCCTGAAAAGATGATATGAGAAGATGGAAGGCAGTATCAATTATAATAACATGAGTGTTTTTGTTTAAAATAAAATATTTATGTATATTATTTTTCTTATTCGGGTACTAAAAATTTGTTGGCTAGAAATCAACAATTCATATAAACAGCTGCATTCTGATTGTGTGAAACCATATGGTTATTTTAGAGAAAGGTTAGCTAAGGTCACGGGCTTCCATTGGTGTATATATCAGCTTAAGATTTGGTCCAATAATTCATGAATGGTATCAGTAATTTAATGGAAGCCATGCATTAAATTTCTAAAAATTGGTAGGCAAAATACCAACGTATTTATATACCGTTTCATTATAATAATTTTTCACCATCAAGAACCAAATTGCATACAATTAATCTAATATTCATCGCGCAGCATGTTATTTTATAAAATGAACTTTTTTTTGCGAACAGTGCTAAAAAGCTATAAAGGAACAAACTCACCAAATTAAGTCATTTCAGCAACAAGAATTCTGTGAATGCAGTCGCCAATGATGCTGAAGGTACGCTCTCGGGATACAGCATCAAAGTTTCTCACAAAATATTTTCGCGGAATGCTTCCTGTCAGATTGTTCCGTATTCTTCTAGCGTTTAAATCCTAAAAAGCTTCAATTGGACCTCTCCATATCCAATCATTATCAAACCACATAATTTTGTTAGGCTTCCGAGACACAATTTTAAGAAAAATCCTAGCTCTTCTTCAGAAAGTGCATTTGATATGGCTTGGGTTTTTTCACACTTTTGAGCATTATCTTTCAGCGATCTTCAGGCTATCCGTAGTTTACAAATGCTCCGTCTTGGCTTTTTATTAAAATTTGCAATTACACATTTCAGGCGTCAATAGTGTTTTGGCTTTTTTTCACTTTCTTATATCTATATATATATATATTCTTTATTCTATATATATAAAAATCAATCTATGTATGTATGTTCGCTAACTACTTCTGAACCACTTGGCCGAATTCAACCAAATTTGGTACACACATTCTCTATCCTAAGGAGAAAATAACAAAGGGGTGGGATGATCATTTAGAAAAGGGGGAGGGGTTTTGTTTAGAAAACGAACAATTATGTGTAACTTGCATCTCCTAGGACCGATTTCAACCAAATTTTGTACACATATTCAATATAAGGAAACAATCATATGAGAGTGTAATCTTTGAAAGGGGAGGGTCTGGAGGAGGGTATTGTTCAGAAAACGGGTAATTCAGAGTAAATTCTGAACCCCTGCACCGATTTCAACCAAATTTGATACACACATTCTCTACCCTAAAGAAAAGATAACAAAGCGGGTGGGGCGGTCATTGTAAAAAGGGAGGGTATGGGGAGGGGTTGTCTTTATAAAACGAGCAATTCAGTGTAGCTCCCAACCCCAGTACCCATATCAACCAAATTTTGTACACATATTCACTAAGAGTAGTCGATCATATGGAAGTGTAATTTGGGAAAGAGGAGGGGTCTGAGGGAGGGGTATTGTTCAGAAAACAAGCAATTCAGTGTATATTTTGAACCCCTGGACCGATTTCATCCAAATTTGGTACACACATTCTCTATCCTAAGAAGAAAATAACAAAGGATGATCATTGGGAAAAAGGGAGGGTAAGGGGAAGGGTTGTATTTAGAAAAGAGCAATTCAGTGTAACACCTAACTCCCAGGACCGATTTCAACCAAATTTGGTGTACATTTTCTATCCCAAGGAGAAGATAACAAAGGAGGTGGGAGGGTCATTGGGGAAAAATGGAAGTTATGGGGAAGGGTTGTCTTTAAAAATGAGCAATTCAGTGTAACTCCCAGGATAAATTACAATCAGATTTGGTACACTTATTCTCTATTTTTGGAAGATGTTTATTGAAAAGGTAGAAGGGCCAAACAAATATATAAAAATAGATTGATACAAAGGAACAATTCTATGAGCGGTAGATCTACCTCTGTGGGTTTTGTGCTACAGCATTGGACATTTTAATTGAATAATTTACTTTTCAGTCCCTAGCAAAGCCGGATACATATAGCTATTAGCTATCTATATATCTCGGATACTTATTCAGTGATGTGACGTATGTGATTTTGTAAACAAAAATTTAAACGTTGATTTCTGCAATCTGATAGCACTCCCACGCAAACCATCGCCACATACAGGTAGGGGAGGTTTCGGCTACATGTTCGTTGTGTTGGTTTGCGTAGGAGTGCCATCATATTTGACAAATCGACGTATGCATCTTTGTTTACAAAATCACATACGTCCTTTGAATAAGTACCGAGATATATAAAACTCAATGTTTGTATGTTTGTGTGTATGCTCCAGCCTAACTTCTGAACCCATTATTGTATTGTTTAGTTATCGATCAATTTAACCATTTATCGAAATTATGGTTTGCCCAGTGACAAGCAATGATTAATGTGTTTCCTTCTGGATGGTGAATGTGATCCCTTCTTTAAAAATAGACGTTTGCCCGGAATAAGGCATCGGTGGATGTTTTTCCTTCTTTAGAAATAAACGTTTGCCCGGAATATGGCGAATATGGGTTTGCTCCCTTCTTCAAAATCAGTCAATGTTTTCAAATGAAATCTGCCTTCTTCTGATCAAATGATGAAGTATCGATAAGAAAACGCAATTATCCTGTTGACCAATTGGTTTATTCATTTTCCGATTGTGAAAAAAAAACTGCGAATCAAACTGGCAATTCCGAGCAAGGCCGGGTACATAAAGCTAGTTATGGTTAAAATTTACATCGCTGTTAAAAAGTTTAAGTTTTATAACACTCTTGAAGACCATAATTCACTAAACAAGAGTGTGGTGAAACCAATATAAAACCAATATGGAAGTTAGATAGCAAGCTATCAGCGCAATCTACTTCGTCCAGACGACGTATGTTTGCGAGCAGGCTTTTCTTTCATTTAACCGATTCAATCCGGATTTTTTTTTTCGTCGTATTTCAACATAAATTTTGGACATTCTGCTTCAAAAACGTATGCAAACCATGAAAAAGTAGAAATATGGGTTTTTTTTTTAGATCTTCTAGGGCTTCCAAACCTTCCTTGAGTTCAGATCTTGATGATCTACATAAACAACAAAGCGTTTTACGGGACCTCAATCATTATTTGAAGTTGGCATTGCTACTTGAGACATGATTAAACTATTTTTTTTATCAAATCGCAGTGTTACCAAAACATAAACGGTACTCCAAACTATTCTTGAGTTCAGATCTTGGAGGTCCACAAGATCAACAGAGCACTCCATAGGTTCCCGAGCTTGTGTAATAGTTGGAGGAGCCTCATGGAACATTATTACAGTAGTATATACAAAATACAAGACTCCCAGAATATCTACGGTACTTCAAATAATTCTTGAGTTCAGATCTTGGAGGCCTACCAGACCAACAGAGTGATTGATAGGTTCCTGAGCTTGTGTGTTAGTTCTACGGGTACCACGGCGTCTCTTGATGACCGGCTGGGCTATACATGTGAATTATTGCTACTCCATAATCGATCAGAATTAGAGTAAGTTGCACCCTGAAGGCGTTGGTACTCTCATACTTACTTGTTTCATACTTATTATACATATTATATATTTTATACGATATGTTTACCCAAGTGTTTACCATTTCTATACGTATTGAAACCACCAAGGGGTATCATGAGATGTAAGAGTAAAGTAATTTACGTATTATCACAAAATTTCATTTCAAATGCTTTTCTCCATACTTATCCCAAAATGAATTAAATGTAATAGCTAAATCATCATCTTCTATCTATATATATAAAAATCAATCTATGTATGTATGTTCGCTAACTACTTCTGAACCACTTGGCCGAATTCAACCAAATTTGGTACACACGTTCTCTATCCTCAGGGGAAGTTGACAAAGGGGGTGGGAGGGTCATTTAGAAAAGGGGGAGGGGTTTTGTTTAGAAAACGAACAATTATGTGTAACTTGCATCTCCTAGGACCGATTTCAATCAAATTTTGTACACATATTCAATATAAGGAGACAACCATATGAGAGTGTAATCTTTGAAAGGGGAGGGTCTGGAGGAGGGGTATGGTTCAGAAAACGGGTAATTCAGAGTAAATTCTGAACCCCTGCACCGATTTCAACCAAATCTGATACAAACACTCTCTACCCTAAACAAAAAACAACAAAGCGGGTGGGGCGGTCATTGTAAAAAAGGGAGGGTATGGGGGAGGGTTGTCTTTATAAAACGAGCAATTCAGTGTAACTCCCAACCCCAGTACCCATATCAACCAAATTTTGTACACATATTCACTAAGAGTAGTCGATCATATGGAAGTGTAATTTGGGAAAGAGGGAGGGGCTGGGGGAGGGGTATTGTTCAGAAAACAAGCAATTCAGTGTATCTTTTGAATCCCTGGACCGATTTCATCCAAATTTGGTACACACATTCTCTATCCTAAGGAGAAAATAACAAAGGGTGGTATGATCATTGGGAAAAAGAGAGGGTAAGGGGGAAGGGTTGTATTTAGAAAAAGAGCAATTCAGTGTAACACCTAACTCCCAGGACCGATTTCAACCAAAATTGGTGTACACATTTTCTATCCCAAGGAGAAGATAACAAAGGAGGTGGGAGGGTCATTGGGGAAAAAGGGAAGTTATGGGGGAAGGGGTTGTCTTTAAAAAAAATGAGCAATTCAGTGTAACTCCCAGGATAAATTACAACCAGATTTGGTACACTTATTCTCTATCTTTGGAAGATGTTTATTGAAAAGGTAATATATAAATAAAAAAAATAAATAAAAATAAAATAAATATATAAAAATAGATTGATACAAAGGAACAATTCTATGAGCGGTAGATCTACCTCTGTGGGTTTTGTGCTACAGCATTGGACATTTTAATTGAATAATTTACTTTTCAGTCCCTAGCAAAGCCGAATACATATAGCTATTAGCTATCTATATATCTCGGATACTTATTCAACGTATGTGACGTATGTGATTTTGTAAACAAAAATTTAAACGTTGATTTCTGCAATCTGATAGCACTCCCACGCAAACCATCGCCACATACAGGTAGGGGAGGTTTCGGCTACATGTTCGTTGTGTTGGTTTGCGTAGGAGTGCCATCATATTTGACAAATCGACGTATGCATCTTTGTTTACAAAATCACATACGTCCTTTGAATAAGTACCGAGATATATAAAACTCAATGTTTGTATGTTTGTGTGTATGCTCCAGCCTAACTTCTGAACCCATTATTGTATTGTTTAGTTATCGATCAATTTAACCATTTATCGAAATTATGGTTGCCCAGTGACAAGCAATGATTAATGTGTTTCCTTCTGGATGGTGAATGTGATCCCTTCTTTAAAAATAGACGTTTGCCCGGAATAAGGCATCGGTGGATGTTTTTCCTTCTTTAGAAATAAACGTTTGCCCGGAATATGGCGATTATGGGTTTGCTCCCTTCTTCAAAATCAGTCAATGTTTTCAAATGAAATCTGCCTTCTTCTGATCAAATGATGAAGTATCGATAAGAAAACGCAATTATCCTGTTGACCAATTGGTTTATTCATTTTCCGATTGTGAAAAAAAAGTCTGCGAATCAAACTGGCAATTCCGAGCAAGGCCGGGTACATAAAGCTAGTATTGCTAATAAAAATCTCTCTCTCAGCTCCTCTGCAACCGTTTGATGTGATTCTGCGAGATCGTCAACAGAAGGCATTTCAGTAAAACTTTCGAATCGACATGTTAAGCTCTGGTGCACTGCTGCAAACATGCAGCACACTAGGAGTAAACTTTTCGAAAGCAGTGTACCAAAAGGAATCAATAGTTAAGTTTCTAAATAATAATCTTCTTCATCGAAAAAATATTTAGTAGACTAACAAGTAACAGGTCATTGTATTTTTTTTTCGAGAAATGCTCTCATTATTGATGAAATTTGTGTAAGGTGGTTATTCACAAAGTGCGTGACGAATAATAAAAAAACTAGAGGTTCATTACAAGAAGTGGCGAAAGGGAGAGGGGTGTTGAAAATAGTAATTGTACGTACTATATCGATCTTCCCTAGATGTCCTTCACCATACAATTTTTTGGCGGTAAATTCATGCTAGACCATCGTACATCTTCTTGTTAATCGATTTGAATATAAAGAATTGAACTCATGGACAATTTGTATTGTCGTACATGTTCAACGAATTCTACAATGTGTCTATAATGGTGTAACGAAGTCCAGTAGAGCTATTCCAACTCATAAAAATAGATGGGGTGACGTAGATCTTCATGTTGATCGATTTGAGTATTGAGATCTGTACTCATGGACAGTTTGGAGTGTCGTCGATGTTCAACGAGTTCTGTAATGTATCTATAATGGTGTATCAAAGTCCCGTGGAGCTATTTCCACTCATAGAAATAGTGGACACCTCAAAGATCTTCATGATGATCGTGTGATTGAATATTGGGATCTGAGCTCAAAGACAGTTTGGAGTGTCGTAGATGTCGAGCGAATTCTGTGGCTTGTCTCTAATAGTGTAACCAAATCCCGTGGAGCTATTACAACTCATAAAAATAGTTGAGACATCAAAGATCTCTATGTTGATCGTTTTGAATATTCTGATCTGTACTCATGGATAGTTTGGAGTATAATAGATGTTCAACGAATTCTATTATTTATTTATAATGGTTTAATGAAGTCTCATGGAGCTATTCCAATTCATAAAAATAGTGGGGACATCAAAGATCTTCTAGTTGATCGATTTGTAAATAGGGATCTGAGCTTGTTTGGAGTTTGGAGTGTCGTACATGTTCAACGAATTCTGTGGTGTATATCTTACTGTGTACCAAAGTTCCGTGGAGCTTGGAAAAATAGTTTAGACATCGGAGATCTTCATGTTGATCGTTTTGTCGTAGATGTCAAACGAATTCTGTGATGTGTCGATGTATAATGGTGTCACGAAATCCCGTGGAGCTATTCCAACTCATAAAACTAGTGGGGACATCGAAGATCTTCATGTTGGTCGATTTGAATATTAAGACCTGTACTCAAGGATAGTTTGGAGTGCCATAGATGTCAAACGAAATCTGGTGTGCCTGTAATGGTGTTACGAGGTATCGCGGAGCTATTCCACCTCATAAAACTAGTGGGGACATCGAGGACCTCTATGTTGATCGATTTGAATATTAAGATCTAATCTCAAGGAGAGTTTGGAGTGTCGTAGATATCGAACGAATTCTGTGGTGTGTCTGCAATGATGTTACGAGGTATCCTGGAGCTATTCCAACTCATAAAACTAGTGGGGACATCGAAGATCTGCATGTTGATCGATTTTAGCATTAGGATCTGTACTCAAGGAGAGTTTGGAGTGTCGTAGATGTCGAACGAATTCTGTGGTGTGTCTTTAATTATGTTACGAGGTATCCTGGAGCTATTCCAACTCATAAAACTAGTGGGGACATCAAAGATCTGCATGTTGATCGATTTGAATATTAGGATCTGTACTCAAGGATAGTTTGGAGTGCCGTAGATGCCGAACGAATTCTGTGGTGTGTCTGCAATGGTGTAATGAAGAACCGTGGAGCTGTCCCAACTCATAAAAATAGTGGGGACATCGTAGATCTTTTTGTTGACCGATTTGAATATTAAGATCTAATTTCAGGAACTGTTTGGAGTATCTTATGTATTGAAAAAGATCTGTTATACTGCAGGACAGGTGCGGGATATTATCATAAAGCATTTCCATTTCAATTATTTAATCAGAATGTGGTATACAATGGTGTTGATTCCTTAGAACATCAAAATTAGAACTCAAGGATAGTTTGGATGCTCTAGATCATCCTAGTGACCATAACCTGACCTGGGCAATATTTTTCCTGGATAAAACAGTTAATTTTGAACATTTTTGTGAAGAAAGCAAGGCTCTATCTCTTAAAACTGATTTTTGACAGCTGATTTTTGACAGCTGATTTTCGTCTTGGGTCATATATGACCCATCCGTATTGAATCGGTTAAAGAAGGATGAAGGTAAATCTACAAACGGACACCTGAAATTATCACTCAGGGAGTGGGGTTGACGGAACGCCGGACCCAATAAACCCACCCAAGCAACGGAAGGTTATTTGAGTTTCCCTTCTCTACTAATACCCTGGATCCCCAGGAACTGCCTCCCAGCATTACTTCTGGGGGATAGGCAGTACTTAATGTACTCGCTCATTCACGCTCACACAGGCACTCATCTAATTGCGTGCAGGCTTATCAAACGCTGGCTTTCCGGATGGAAGAAAATGTGCCAGAAATATTACAATTGACGATCACTGTCTGCACGAACTTCGCGTGTGAACCCAGATCGACAATCACTGCATTGAACTGCATTGAACTGGAGCTTATCACACCTTATAGAGTTTACACTGTATGCTGTTTCAAGGCACAGGATCTTGTTTCTGATTAACACGATAACGAGTTGATCTTTAGAATAGACATTATCTTTCTTTTTATCCAATCGTCATGGTGCATTTTCATATGCGGTTTAGATCGCGGAAATCACACGAAACATGGGAAATGCTTTATTTCACGATAAAAAAAGAATGAACCACGTTGAGTTTTCGAATACAACATTTGTTTTGATCCAAAATTTTTGATCATCAGAATAATTTTACATATTTTCAAAATTGATTTTTTATGGAACAAAAAGGTGTTTCCCAGATGATCGCTCCTAGTAAAACAAATTTGATAATGCACGTGAGATTACGCTCTTGTTAATTGCATTTTAACTTAATTTTTTAAGGAAGCTTGTACCTTTTGAACATATTTTTTCCACATAAAGTTCTTTGTTTGCAGTTGCCAAGACCGGTAAGTCTTAAATACCTTTTTGCAATTCGCAGCACAGATAGCTAGTTATGACTATTCATCCGTTGGTTTCAAATTCCAAGAAAAAATTGGGTGGGTGAAACTAAACGTAAATATATACATTCAATTACAAAAACCAACATATGTATGTACAATGTACGTACATGTACTCAGAGATCTTACGACCAATTAATTAAAAGGATCGTTTTTCTAGCCCCTTTTTAATACGCTAAGGTATACAGAGCACAAAAAAACATCGTTTACGCTAAGTTAATTTCAGCTCTGCTTTTAGCATCCATCATCCCACATCCACCAAATCCGTGCCACATTTTAGTTAAGCAAAACGTTGTTTTTACTCCTTCCGTTGTTGGTCAGATTTCCATCTCCCTGGGACCGAAAATGTAAGCGAACTCACAATCAACGGTGTTTTTGTGTTATCACATAGTCGTTAGTTTTTCGGATAGCCCAGTATGTACCCAGTGCCAAATAGTTCTTCCGTTTTTTCTCCCGATAGTCATCATTTAGTCGAATGGAATGTTTACTGTCGTTACCGCCACTCGCTCCAGCCGTTCAGTCAGCGCACCGCGGCATCGAACTCAAACATCAACTAAAACACAGATTTCACGTTCACCTTCCCCTTCGACCGGGGGATTCGGAGCCCAGTTGGGAAAAACTGTCCCAAACAACTCTCAACGCTTGTTTGTTTTGTCGTCACTCTAACCGGCGTCGTCGTTGCAGTTGTCGTTTTCGTCACGGCACCATGGTCCTCGCATCCCATCCGCTTATCCAGCAGCCTCCAGATGACCCGGAGGGTAATTAGGAATACAAATAGTTCTTTTGCTGCCCAGCCGAGTGTAGGTGTGTCGGTCGGACAAAGTTTTTCCCTCAATGTGCTCGTTTGTTCGCTTGTTTGTCACGGACTGAACGGAGGAACAGGGACTACATTTATATCTTCCGTCACCTGGGAATAGGGTGAAAAATTACATGGCAAAAACTACGGCAAAGTTTATTTTATTTCGATGGATCAGACTGTCGACTGCATGGAGTACAAATCAAGGCAAGACAAGTTGGGTTGATCACAGTCTCCGTAAGGGAAATCAATTTCCAATCAAACCCATACCAAACTTGAATGACTCAAACGTCCGATATTGGAATCAGAACGGTAGACTGTTTGTTACAATCGCTCATCCTGTTCCCGAAAACTCCAGATCAACTCAAACACCGGCCCCAACGAAATTGAAATCAACGGAGCAGACACAATTTCAATCCGATAAGCCCGCGCGCGCGCCCGGTGCCTGCATGATTTACGGCAGAAAAATGAAATAAACTGTACATTTTAATAGGAAGTGCAGATAACCTCCGGCCCCAGGGCGACGCGCTGAGCGAGCCAAAGAGGCTGCTGTGCGGTTCGAAGCTAAACAGTGAATGTAGCAGAACACGAGCGAGTGAGTTTTCTGCTGCATCTGCTTCTTGTTCCCGTACGGGAACCCCGAGAAGGTATAGCATGAAACAATGCCGTGCAGTACTGATTCTGTTTTAACATCGTCGTGGCAGAGGATCTCCACCTCGTCACCCTGCATAGAAGCTGCTGCATGACGAAAATCCAGCGGAGCAATCCACTGTGTGGATCAAGGTCTTTCTGACAAGGATTATGATATTATCAACATGATATACGATTGAATTCATAAAAATGTTGAATATTAGATGAGTAAGTTTTGTGCCAATTATCGAAATTCACCCCAATCAGAATGCAGCTTAAATCTTCGGAAGCATAGCGGAAATCTAGTGAAATTCCACCGGGGTACTTATAAAAACTTGCAGCATTTTTGCAAGCAGAATTCTTTTCTGCGACAATCCTTCGTAGATTCTTTGAAACTTTTCAACAATCATCGTTTGGACCTCTCCAGCTGGAGTACTTTTGATCCTTCCATTGGGAATCCTGCGGAAGTATTCAAAGAAAATCTTTCGAGACTGCAAAACGGAAATCCAGCGACTTGAGACTTTCAAACCATGAGACTTTCGAACCGAAATTTTTCCGACCTTTTAAGCAAAATCTTTTTGAACTTTCCAGCAGGAATCATTCTGAGCTTTCCAGAAGGATTTTAATAAACATTGCCAATGGAAACGATCATAAATCTACAGCATGAATTCTTCGGAAATCTCAAGCGTAATTTTTCAGGAAATTTTCCTAAGAGACTCCTTCCGAAGTCCAACAAAAATACATTAAGTTTCCATCCTTCTGGTTTCCTGCGGCAATTCTTCAGGACTTTCCAGAGGAAATCGTATGAAACTAACAAATATGAATCCAGGTTTCACAGTTCCTGGAGGGATGTTCCCCACGTTTCCTTTGGGATTCCAGGGAGGAATATTTCATGATTCTTGGAGAAAACCGTAATGGATTCCCATCAGAATTCAAGGGAGCAACCTATCGAGCTTCCAGATCGGGATTCCGCCGGAAATATTTCAGGATTCCGTCGGAAATGCTTCGGGATTCCGTCGGAAATGCTTCGGGATTCCGTCGGAAATGCTTCGGGATTCCGTCGGAAATGCTTCTGGATTCCTAAAAAGAGATCCTTCGGGATACCAGGAAAGGAATCCTTCGGGATTCCAGGAAAGGAATCCTTCGGGATTCCAGGAAAGAAATCCTTCGGAATTCCAGGAAAGGAATCCTTCGGGATTCCAGGAAAGGAATCCTTCGGGATTCCAGGAAAGGAATCCTTCGGGATTCCAGGAAAGGAATCCTTCGGGATTCCAGGAAAGGAATCCTTCGGGATTCCAGGAAAGGAATCCTTCGGGATTCCAGGAAAGGAATCCTTCGGGATTCCAGGAAAGGAATCCTTCGGGATTCCAGGAAAGGAATCCTTCGGGATTCCAGGAAAGGAATCCTTCGGGATTCCAGGAAAGGAATCCTTCGGGATTCCAGGAAAGGAATCCTTCGGGATTCCAGGAAAGGAATCCTTCGGGATTCCAGGAAAGGAATCCTTCAGTATTCCAGGAAAAGAATCCTTCGGGATTCCAGGAAAGGAATCCTTCGGGATTCCAGGAAAGGAATCCTTCGGGATTCCAGGAAAGGAATCCTTCGGGATTCCAGGAAAGGAATCCTTCGGGATTCCAGGAAAGGAATCCTTCGGGATTCCAGGAAAGGAATCCTTCGGGATTCCAGGAAAGGAATCTTTCGGGATTCCAGGAAAGGAATCCTTCGGGATTCCAGGAAAGGAATCCTTCAGTATTCCAGGAAAAGAATCCTTCGGGATTCCAGGAAAGGAATCCTTCGGGATTCCAGGAAAGGAATCCGTCGGGATTCCAGGAAAGGAATCCTTCGGGATTCCAGGAAAGGAATCCTTCGGGATTCCAGGAAAGGAATCCTTCGGGATTCCAGGAAAGGAATCCTTCGGGATTCCAGGAAAGGAATCCTTCGGGATTCCAGGAAAGGAATCCTTCGGGATTCCGCCCAAGCAGCACAACTTGTTTCACTACTGAACATTTCACTGTGTTGCAACTATTCGGAAAAAACAATCTTTGCGTATGTGCCATCAAATATAACTCTCTTGCTATCTAAAAAGCGCAAGAGGTGGAGCCTACGGAAACATATTTCGATTGCAGTAAAGTTGCAATAATGTTGCAAAATACAAAATACAAATACAGCGGAAAAAAATAAAATAAAAATATAAAACTGGATTCGATTTATGGATCTTGTGATTGATAGTCCTTCACTCTACCACAGCACCATTCAACATTTCGAAGGGACTGCATGTTGACTCACCATAAAAACCATACGATTATGATGTTTTGTACTCGGGTTTTCTGTTACTTGATTGCACCATCACCGGAAAAAAAAAATGTGAGTTGTCAGAAAGTTGAACGATGCTAAATTAAACATAAGGACACACTCAACTTATCTGCAACTCAATTTAAACAAACAAATAAATTTTGAACGACACATTGAAGTTACATGGTAACAAATATGCAACTTGATGATTTTGTTTCGTGTTTGCAACATAAAGTGCAGTATTCTTTGGTTGTTTGTTTCCAAATGTCAAACACGTAATGCATTGCAATGTTAATGAAACATTAATCACAACTCGAACGTTTTTGACTTCTTGATGCAACTTTTTTGTGCTTTGATGTTTTTCCAATGCCTTTAATGAAACTGAATTGAAACAAGGTGCTGTTTGGAAGATGTTGCGTGTGCTACTTGGGCGTCGAGAATCCTTCGGGATTCCGTCGGGAATCCTTCGGGATTCCGTCGGGAATCCTTCGGGATTCCGTCGGGAATCCTTCGGGATTCCGTCGGGAATCCTTCGGGATTCCGTCGGGAATCCTTCGGGATTCCGTCGGGAATCCTTCGGGATTCCGTCGGGAATCCTTCGGGATTCCGTCGGGAATCCTTCGGGATTCCGTCGGGAATCCTTCGGGATTCCGTCGGGAATCCTTCGGGATTCCGTCGGGAATCCTTCGGGATTCCGTCGGGAATCCTTCGGGATTCCGTCGGGAATCCTTCGGGATTCCGTCGGGAATCCTTCGAGATTCCGTCGGGAATCCTTCGGGATTCCGTCGGGAATCCTTCGGGATTCCGTCGGGAATCCTTCGGGATTCCGTCGGGAATCCTTCGGGATTCCGTCGGGAATCCTTCGGGATTCCGTCGGAATCCTTCGATTCCGTCGGGAATCCTTCGATTCCGTCGGGAATCCTTCGGGATTCCGTCGGGAATCCTTCGGGATCCCGTCGGGAATCCTTCGAGCTCCAGTCGGGAATACTTAGGGAGTCCGTCGTGAATCCTTCGGAATTCCGTCGGGACTCCATCGGGATTCCGTCGGGAGTCCTTCGGGGTTCCGTCGGGAATCCTTCGGGATTCCGTCGGGAATCCTTCGGGATTCCGTCGGGAATCCTTCGAGTTCCGTCAGGAATCCTTCGGGATTCCGTCGGAATCCTTCGGGATTCCGTCGGAATCCTTCGGGATTCCGTCGGGAATCCTTCGGGATTCCGTCGGAATCCTTCGGGATTCCGTCAGGAATCCTTCGGGATTCCGTCGGAATCCTTCGGGATTCCGTCGGGAATCCTTCGAGTTCCGTCAGGAATCCTTCGGGATTCCGTCGGGAATCCTTCGGGATTCCGTCGGGAATCCTTCGGGATTCCGTCGGGAATCCTTCGGGATTCCGTCGGGCATCCTTCGGGATTCCGTCAGGAATCCTTCGAGTTCCGTCGGAATCCTTCGGGATTCCGTCGGGAATCCTTCGATTCCGTCGGGAATCCTTCGGGATTCCGTCGGGAATCCTTCGGGATTCCGTCGGGAATCCTTCGGGATTCCGTCGGGAATCCTTCGGGATTCCGTCGGGAATCCTTCGGGATTCCGTCGGGAATCCTTCGGGATTCCGTCGGGAATCCTTCGGGGTTCCATCGGGATTCCGTCGGGATTCCGTCGGGAATCCTTCGGGGTTCCATCGGGATTCCGTCAGGAATCCTTCGGGATTCCGTCAGGAATCCTTCGGGATTCCGTCGGGAATCCTTAGGGATTGCGTCGGGAATCCTTCGGGATTTCGTCGGGAATCCTTCGGGATTTCGTCGGGAATCCTTCGGGATTCCGTCGGGAATCCTTCGGGATTCCGTCGGGAATCCTTCGGGATTCCGTCGGGTATCCTTCGGGAATAGTGAATAGGGATAGTGATTAACCCCAAATCAATATCTGTGATAACGGATCAAAGTGATTCTACGCCAATGGTCCCCATCATGTTTACTATCAAGGGTCGCTGAGAAATTTTGAGCTGTCGAAGCGGGCCGTAGTATATTTGCAATTTTTTTTTTTTCAGTTCATATTGCATATCACAGAATATTGTATATTTAAACAAAATATTGTATTCCTGTGAATCATTTTCAAATAAAATATGTACTTGTAAGTACATTTCATTCTTCAGGATTTATCGCCGTAGCTGAGAAAACGAGAATTTTTTTTTTTTTTTGCTATAGCTCCGTCGACAGCAAATATTCTAAGCTGTTCTTCCAAATGACCATATGCTGACCGATATTATGCTCATAGCAAAAATAACGAAGAGGTTCTGAGAAAAACCTTATTGGGATTGTGAGCAAAACTCGAACGTTACAAACAGAATCCTTCTGGAATTCTGAACAGAATCCGTTTGGGATTCTAAACAGAATCTGTTTGGGATTCTAAACAAAATCCCTTAGGGATTCTTAACAGAATCCGTTTGGAGAATTAAATAGAATCCGTTTGGGGTATGAAACAGAATCCGTTCAAGATTTTGCACAGAATTCCGGTGGAGATTCCTTTTGGAGTTTGTTTCAAATTTTAAAGGAGTCTATTTATGATTCTGTTGAAGATTCTGGACAGAATCTTTTTGCCATTCTGAAAAGATTTCAAAAGGTATTATAAACAGAATCCATAATCCAGCAAAACTTCAGTTCAATTTCGCCAAAACCTAACTCATTTTGAAAAATAAAAGGTTTCTTATTATGTATGACAATACTATTTTCAGTTCCTTTAAATTTGTTTCATTATTTGAATAATTCCTTCCAAAATTAGTGCGAATTGCTCAATGCTAATGCTAATGAAACTTGTTGCTTTTCTACTTTTTAACGAATTCACTTCCTTTCCGCCAAGAGAGAGCAAGAAATGTAAATAATAATAAAAATGTTTCGAAAGCACATGCCTGAATGAGTGCACTTGACTCTTCCCTCTTCTCATCTGGCTTCTCTCTATCTCCTAGCAGCATCTCCCAAGCTATATAACTAAGTCTACGGCGGCGGCTGGACCAAGCCACCCACCACCAGCTACCACAAGCGAATGGGCAGGGCACGAGAGTCCCAAACCGACACAACGCTGTAACACACATCGTCATAAGGGGGAAACCGAACTAGCACGGTGTCTGTTTCCTGTTTCCTTTATGCTACATTATGGATGCCGCCGCCGTGTTGATGCACCTTACCGTTTCATCCAGCCAGAGCCACCACCGTCATAAAACGCGTCTTTATCATTTTTCCCTTTTAGAGGAGCTCTACATACGATGTGTGCGGCCATGCCACCTTGCCGCCGGGCCGTAAAGTGGCAAATCATATTATACATAGATACCAGCACGAGTAGGGCCAGAATTATAAAACTTTGGGAGAAAGACCACAACCTTATGGGTTAGGTGTTGCTTCATCTGGGGTGCATTTCGAATCGCTTTGTTATCTCCAATGCATTTGGATGTTTGGATCGGAGCCGTCCAGTCTTTGTCTAATGATATTTTTATCTTTCTATTATTCTGGTCTAATTTTTAGTCTGTTTTGAGTGTAAGTTGTTTATCATCTAATATTAAAGTTAGTTATCCTTTTAGTATTAATAATACTGTATTATATTCGTCTTGTCTCTTCTGGTGTTCACTTATTGATTGTTTTTTTATTTACTTATATTACTCCAGTTTGTTCATTGAATGAAACAATGTTTCAACAATTCATGACAATCGAAAAACCACAACAGAGCTTTTCAATTCTCAACTCAATTGAAATGTCTGATCGCGGAAAATAGTTGCTGATAAAAAGCGCACCCCAACCAGTCATCAAAACATTTCGAGAAATGAAAAAAATCGGTAGATAACACAATAACGGGAGGACAACACAATTTCGATGGCTTGGTTGATCAATTGCTGCAATGTTCCCAAAAACCAACGGTCGTCATCGTCATCTGCATCGCCGAGCTCAAAGCCGAATCGTTCGATCCAGCTAAAGCTGCATTGTTTTCCCCGAAGAATAGATAAGAGCCGCAATGCATTTATGTGGTTGATTGATGCAATTGGTGTTGATGGCGGGCACACGTTTCGTTCCGATTACTTATTTAGAGTGCGGACCGCGCGCTATGACCAGAATGAGGGTATCTCGGTGTGGGAGGTGGCCATTGTGCGATAAACCGCCGCAGCACAGCGCTGTTTCGTTGGCCCTTTTTTCGCCCAATGAATGCCGGCACCGAAGCATCAATGCGGGAAGATCAAAAGCTCCAGCTGATACGGTTGTTAGGGGATTAGGATGGATATTTTTTCAAACGTAGGATTATTCGGTGTGACATATGGTAGTCCGAGTTGAGTAAAGTAACAAAAAAAAACTTGAAAATTTCCGACTCCCATTGTTCGTAATAGCATATTCCTACAAACAACCGTTAAGGTACTTATTATCGGTACAAGGAGAATACACATCATGTGTTACAAGTTCAAACACCTTTTAATTTTTTTAAGATTTGTATTACAATGTGTCAGTCTAATTTTGATTAACCCTTAAAGGCGCAAGGCGATTTTTTTTTAGAAATCGTCGGAAATATTTTTAACGTAAATAACCATAGAAATCAATAACATTAAACGTATTTTTGGTTTGTTGTTTTAAAACAACATTGCGCATTTAAGGGTTAAAAAAACTCAGGTAATTGGAAAATAACTACTTCTGACAAATATCCAACTTTTTGCGAGGCGTTTTAAACTGTCCAGAAAAAAAACGCCTAATGCAAATCTCTACTTGGGAAGTGTTTTTTTATTTCGCTGCAACTTATCACACCATTACTAACTCTCAACTCTCGGGTACCATGAATCTGGAAAAATTAAGACTGCCGCCGAGTGTCTGTCGAAAATCGCCGGAATGTTGATTCCTTTATTAGAACTAATTTCGTTCGACAAAGGACACCACGTTCGAACGTGCTTTCGATCGAATTGTGGTTGTCCCTTTTGCCTGCACCAAAAGATTCCACTATTTTCCTCTACAAGTTTTCCGTGTGGTGATGCTAATGATGGATTTCTCACTCAATGCTCATCGCTGTCCGTCACCGCTAACGCAATTACTGCCCCGGTGTCTAGCAGGACGAGCATGGCACTCAAAAAGTCAAACATCATGTTTGGTCTGCCTGGACTGGATCCGATCCGATTGGGTGCACCGCATTTGTGGCGGGAAGGATACACGGCGGCTTGGCTCGTATTGAGATTGATCGGGAAGGATGTCTCGCGTGATATGTGTCCGTCCATGGCAGGGGGACTGCTAGAATGGTAGACGTAAAAATCCTCTGAGTTGCATCCAAACTCCCGCTTCAGAACGGAGTGCTGGATTGTTATAGCTTTTGAAAGGCTTCGATGTGAGTTTAATTACAGTCTGTCGATTTATTTCTTGTGAATGGATTAACAGTGAAATGTGAGTGAAACAAAACCGAATTAGATCAAGCGGGTTCCTAACCGAGGTCGTCTAACAGCTCATTATTGTGCCCTGTCACCTAATTTTTTTGTTTATTTTGGAGGCTCAATTGCCGTGAAGCGTTACGGAGCCGAGATCATGTTCGATATTACGTTTCTTGATTCTTATACATAGTGTTAGTTTTGGGGAAGCAAAAGACTCGCGGTTTTTTCGAGGTTAGGGAATACAGTAATACAATAGGAAAGAAAGGGAAATTAGGGTGCTTAAGTAATTACGATGCGGGCAGCAGGGACTATGTCCAAGGGCTTGACGATCCCTCCCCAGGCCATCTGCGAGTTGTGGGACTTGCCTAGGATGTGGTGGGGTTTGACAGTGTGCCCTGTTAAATTCCTATAAAAAGCTGCATGTATCCGCAAGTAGGCCCCACCAAAGCGACCGTGTCACAGTGGTGCGTTTGGCGAAAATCGTGAACTTTTTTTTTACCGCTTCATGGTGTTATTTTTTGGCAACCCGGGAGCAACTTGACATATGCAGTACAAGGTCACTGTACCCCGAAATTTTGGTCCAGGTGGTCCTGTCAAACTCGAGATTAATCGAATCATTTTACGAATAGGGCGTAAATGGAATTGATGTGCAATGCAGAAAAATGGTAAATGAAAATCTATCTAAACTTGAATTAATCAAAGGAGAATGGGGCTTCCGTAGCTGAGTATTAAGAGGCCTTTCACAAATTATGTTACGCTGTAGGGGGAGGGAGGGGGTCAAGTCGAGTGTTACGATCCATACAAAAAAAATAAACCTTCCATACAAAAAGTGTTACGAGGGGGAGGGTGGGGGTCCAAAATCACCAAATTTAGCGTTACGTAATTTTTGAAAGAATCCTAAGATGACCGCCTTAAGGTTATTGGGGCGGATTACCAAAACATTTCTGGTGGGTTAATTTTCTCGGATAACGGTTTATCCTTCAGCGGGATTGTCGCATAGCTTGAAAATTTATTCAATTTTTGGAGGCAGACAATTTTATATTAGGTTTGGAATACAGACATTTTAATATGGAGTACTGTCGTCGGGGGTGACAATGTATCTGAGGGGTGGGAATTATACAGCGCCTTCAAAGTTCAAAATAGTAGTTTGTGCAACAAGTTGCAAAAAGATGATTTTTTCAGCACGAGTTGTACGTTTATCCAACGAGGCTTGCCGAGTTGGATAAATACTACGAGTGCTGAAAAATCGAGTTTTGCAACGAGTTGCACACGCTATTTTTTGCAATGACGAAAAATGGACTTTAATTTGATAAATCTGTTCCAAAATTGTAGTCTAATTTTCTCCACATGATCATTCTTGCGAATAAATTATGTTGCTGCGGAGAAGAATCAGTTTCCATGTTACCATGCCACATTGCAAAGTTCAATGAGCCGTGAAGCGATAGATGTACTTGCCTTTGGAAATTTTGGATGTCATGACCGCCAAACTATTTAATTTATTACGGGGCGCATAGAATACACTATTTGAGCACTTACCCAAGCTAATTTAGCAAAATGTAGTCATGTAACGACTGTTCTGGTGTTGGTTTTTCATTATTGCACCCAAATGAGTGTTATAATGAATATTATGCAACCCATTTGAGTTGCATAATGTTCATTAAAGCATCCATTTCGTTGGTATGGAAAAGTAGGCCGTTTTATCACTCAAAGACGAACTGTAAACCAGATATTATGATCAGGAATTGCAAAAAGGTCTCTTTTAATTCAGTTTTCTTGTCCTCGGATACATTAAATCTATTCTACAAGCATTCCATGTAGTTGAAACAGTGACCCATTCTCATCCCCATTTGACCATTTGTCACCCCGGCGATATCATGGAGACACAATTAAGAAAGTTGGAAGAATGGACACGGAAGATGTAGCTTTAGAAAGTGACACCACCATATGGAAGCTTAGTTTATTATCTTTATAAAAACATCCTGGGTTCACATATTTATGCTTAGTTTCATTGAAAAAACTTTATAATTACATAACTTTGATTCGTACCATGGTTTGAACTGCACTGTTCATGGTTTGAACTAAATTCGTACCATGGTTTGAACTACTGACAGCAGCTCCTAAATATAATACTAATTACATGCATGAAACGCTGAGGAAACCTAAAGAAAAGCAAATTTATTTTATTATTTATCTACTCTCATTAGATTAGTAACTCAAAACGTATGAAAATCTTCTAAATTATCAATATGAAAATTGCGATTTTTTTCATATTGGAAATGTAAACAAAATGCTTCAGCTAGGCGCATGCAGCGCTTCTAGCGGACAGCAGTAGAACATGACTGCATTTACAATTTCAAACCACGATACATGATCAGTTTTTACCTTGTACAAATGTTGCTATTTTAACTAATTAAAACTGTTTCTCAATTGTACACACTTAAAATAAATCGCCGAATTCGGTAAAATTTTACCGAATTCTCAACAGCAGAACTGTTCGGTAAATAATTTAACTGATTTTCGATGATTTTGACAGTTGAGCAATGGAAAAAATTACAAAAAATCTGTAAAATAAATTACCGATCAGTTCTGCTGTTGAGATTTCGGTAAAATTTACCGAATACGGTGAAATGAGTTAAGTGTGTATGATGATGTCAATCGATTACAGATGAAAATGGCTTTCTTTTGATACATTCACTTCTCACTCCTGTGTCATGAAATGCGTCCATTAATTATGAGCTTTTTAAGATTGTGCTACTGGTGGGGGGATTTTAGCGCAAATTCAGAACGTTCTTAAATGTTAAATCGCTTCATTTGTTTACTTAAACAATATGTACGCAAGTTAAACGAACTCTATCACTTCCAGTATACCTAAATATGCCATTCGTACTGTTTTAGGTTAATTTTCTGTTAATGAGATGGTAATTTTGACTGATTTCAAAATGGTTCAAACCATGATACGATTTTCACTAGTTCAAACCATTATTGAATACCCTATTAGTATTACATAGATCAGTGTGGACATACATAATGAAAAAAATGGAATAAAATGGATGATAGGAAAAAAACTTTTCGTTCCTCATAGTGAAAATTTTCAATTTTGAAGTAATGATGTTTTCCGTTAATAAATTTTTATAACTTTTTACTTTATAACTTAATAACGAAATAAATCGAGAAATTTTGACGAGACCATTGTGTTTATCAAAAGTGTGTTCCAAATGAGAAGTATTATGCGTAATTTTGTGAATTAAAATGAAACTGCCTTGTCATAAAGGAATTTAATTTTATTTTTCAATCAGTTTTACAGTTCTCTTAATTATCTAATCCTTATTTGAGCATCAAGCAGCAAAAAAACAATGAATAATGGTGTTGGCTCCGTTGCGCTTAATGCACTTGAGCATAAATAATAATAGAAACATTATTTGTTTTCCTCTTTGTTCATTTTATTTTCTTATATTCACTTCGCAAATAAAAATCTGCCCTATTCAAATGAGGATCCTGTCTGTTATTTGTAGACAAAAAAATGACGAAACAAAAAACATTACTTCCATGGAGAAAAAGTGTGTCGGTGGCGTAGGATGGACCCATTGTTTATGTTTCGAAGCGCCATCTGCGTTTTCCAAGTGGGTATGCGAAACTAAGGCTAAATGTCAAGTTGTTCGGGGGTTGTTTTTAGGCATCGGTATCTTCGGGAATAAATTTCACAAGAATATGGAGCATCGAATGACGAAAAGTTGTAGTTCCAATTTTGCCACAGGTGGCGCTGCAAAATGTAACTTCTTTGAACGATTTTTAAATATTGTGTTTTTGGCGAAGTTGTAGTGTAATTTGTTATGAATTTTATTGCTGAAGACACCGAGTGTCCATCTATCAGCGTTTTTGAAATACGGGCGTTTTTTATGGACAGACCCTAAAAAACAATATTTAAAATATTTTCGAAACTAACAGTTTCAGGTCATTACAATGTTCTACAAAAATGTATATATAATCAAAATAGATCACTTTCTGGAAGATACCATGGATGTTGTTAGCAAACATGACTTGTTATCGGCTATTTAAGGTCGAAAATAGTGATATTTGAAGACTTCATATGCAACAGAGGGGCAAATTGGGGAAAGGAAATCCCCACAGGATTTCAAATATCAGGCGTGTAGTTTCATATGCATATAATTATGTCTGTCTCCGCGTGTATCCAAACAACTATTTCTAATTTTCATAAATCGACATTTTCAACTGATATTTATATAATAATTGAGATTTCACCACACTGCATACCACGCTGTTGAATGTGAATGTCAAAAGAAGTGCAGCATGAAGCTATTTTTCTGTTCTCTTCATCCAAGCATTTCACACAATGCAAATCTGACGTCATATGCTAATAGAGATGTCGCAAAATCCTGAATAATCGATTAGTAACTAATCAATTACTCTTTATTCTTGTCGATTATTGAATCGATTCATCGCTGTTACTACCCAGCGTTTTAAAATTAATCGATTATCACAACGATGAATCGATTAATCGAAGTAATCGATTAATTTACGACATCTCTATAACGCTTCGCGAGAGAATGAATGACTTGACATCCTTACACTATACACTTAACAAACGTCAAAATCGTCATCGGTGACATGAACGCACAGGTAGGAAGGGAGGAAATCTCGCTTAACTTTTCAAAAGGACTTAAGTAACATTTTTTTCATGAATTAATTTGAGTAGCGCAATCAACAGAACAACATGAAAGATATTGATTAATGTATTCTAATTAATTCATGAAAAAATGTTACTTAGGACCTTTTGAAAAGTTAAGCGAGAAATGTATAGACCGGTCATCGGACCAGATAGTCTGCACACCGTATCGAAGGACAACGGCCAACGATGCATAAACTTCGCAGCCTCCCGCGGAATGGTAGAAATACGCGCAGCAGCTGGAAGTGGCACTCCCAACGGAAGAGCAGCTAGGCGCAGCGTATCTTGAAGATGGCTGGAGAGATATTCGATCCGCTATTGGTAGCACCGCAACCGCTGCACTTGGCACGGTGCCCCCGGATCAGAGATACGACTGGTATGACGGCGAATGTGAGCAGTTAGTAACAGGGTGGCCGCTGGAATTCGATTTTCAAATTCCCGGATTATTCCCGCTTTTCCCGGAAACTTTTGTCAAATTTTCCCGGTTGACTTGAAAAAAAAATCAGATTAAACTGGAGGTCAGTTTTATATCGAAGCAACTGTTAATTTGTAACGAACCTTTGAAATAGTTACATTAAATTACCAACAACGTGTTATGCGAAAATGGTTTTATCAAAAGGCACACTGAAAATGTGCGCTTCGTTGTCATGTCGTTAGTGTTAACCGGCATTTCATCAATGTCGAATCGTAATTCTACATTGGCACTTAAATACAATGATTTAATTTTTTTTCTTAGTTGCAAAACATTCGTATTTTTTCTAGGATGCAAGCTTTCGTTAGTTTCTGACAGTGCCAATGGCAATTGTATGCCAGTCTAGTGTGGTTCTTCCTTCTTAGAGCATAATGTTCACATAAAGCAATAAAGTTATAGTTATAGTATAGCCGACATCTTTTTAATGTTCAGCTCTCGGTTTGATCTTAAACAGACTATCTCAAAGGATACCTTCCTGAGTAACTGATGGAGCTTTTTAAATTATCGCAAAATTAGGTGAGGAAAGACACAATTCTTTCTAATAAAGTAAATTTAATTCAATTACAGTTTTAAACTTAGGAATTTAGCAATGAAATAAGTAAAGCACTGTATAACCTCATTATGGTGATTGGTTTCACTTTTCTAAAAATCTAAAAAAATATTAAACAACTAATTTGAACACAGATTTAACCCGAAGACAATCTTCGTTTCCGATCAAAATAATTATTCAGTTTTCTAAAAAAGATTTAAACGCCTTTTAGGCAATCAAAACATATTCGATTCGTAATTAATTCAACTTTACTTTCTTAATTTCTAGAATTATGTCTAGAAAGTAAATCTTGGATTTTGTATTGAAAACTTTGAACGTCCCCATTCAATATTAGTATATTGAGATGTTCTTAGCTTGGGAACCTATTTATTATTCAGTGTTACAAATTAGAAAACTATCGTTTTCACCATAGTGAACTAAATATATTTTACTCTTTAGAATATTACAGACATATTCAAGAAGTATTAAAAAATTACCATTTTCAATGATTTGTAGAATTTTCAAATATAATTCCATACAACTCTTGAACATGTTTTAATTATTTATCATATTTATTTTTTTCGAATTGTGTGCAATTGGAAAATACATACAGATAACAGAAGTACAAAGGTAAACTTGGATATTAGATAAATAACTTGAAGATGAAAAAATTCATTCGAAAGAATGAATATTTCGATATTCGATTCTATGCTGTTATGCCTTATAACATAATATTAATGATATATGGCCGGGGTTCTACCAAATCACACCAAGCACCAGAAAATTACTCATATTTTTGCGCAAGTTTTTGTTTAACAGATTTAATTGATCACATATCGTATAGGTCCTACGCTATAAGATATCTATCAACCCAATAACTGAGGATATCCTACAACAAAAGTACGCAACGTTTTCCTTTTACGTACAAAATATCATAAATCAGTTAAAAAGCTTCCTTGAAATTGGAATCAAAATGATCTAGAGACAATTAGATCTAGAAAAAAACGACTTATTTTTTATACCTCACACATGAACATCAAAGAGAAAATCTTTCCTTTTTATATCAACTTCATTAAAAACTTTGAAGAATTTTGAATGTAAGTCATCAAAAAAATATTTTTTCCCGGTTCTTGTTCTGAATTCCCGGTTTTTCCAGCTTTTTTTCCCGTCTTTTTCCCGGTTTTCCCGTTTTTCCCGGTTCGGTGGCCACCCGGTTAGTAGAAGAGAAGAATGCAGCATGTGCGAGATTGCTACAACACCGCAGGAGGGCGAACGAGGCACGATATAAACAGGCGCGGAACAGACAAAACTCGATTTTCCGAAGGAAAAAGCGTCAGCAGGAAGATCGAGACCGTGAAGAGACGGAGCAACTGTACCGCGCTAATAACGCACGAAAGTTCTATGAGAAGTTGAACCGTTCACGTAAGGGCCACGTGCCACAGCCTGATATGTGTAAGGACATAAACGGGAACCTTCTTACGAACGAGCGTGAGGTGATCCAAAGGTGGCGGCAGCACTACGAAGAGCACCTGAATGGCGATGTGGCAGACGAATATGGCGGTATGGTGATGGACCTGGGGGAACGCGCGCAGGACATAATTCTACCGGCTCCGGATCTCCAGGAAATCCAGGATGAGATTGACCGACTGAAGAACAACAAAGCCCCTGGGGTTGACCAACTACCAGGAGAGTTATTTAAACACGGTGGTGAGGCACTGGCTAGAGCGCTGCACTGGGTCATTGCCAAGATTTGGGAGGAGGAAGTTTTGCCGCAGGAGTGGATGGAAGGTGTCGTGTCAAAAAGAGCGATAAGCTGGATTGTAGCAACTACCGCGCAATCACATTGCTGAACGCCGTCTACAAGGTACTCTCCCAAATTTTATGTCATCGACTAGCACCAATTGCAAGAGAGTTCGTGGGGCAGTACCAGGCGGGTTTTATGGGCGAACGCTCCACCACTGACCAGGTGTTCGCCATTCGCCAAGTACTGCAGAAATGCCGCGAATACAACGTGCCCACACATCATCTATTCATCGACTTCAAAGCCGCATATGATACAATCGATCGGGACCAGCTATGGCAGCTAATGCACGAACACGGATTTCCGGATAAACTGACACGGTTGATCAAAGCGACGATGGATCGGGTGATGTGCGTAGTTCGAGTTTCAGGGGCATTCTCGAGCCCCTTCGAAACCCGCAGAGGGTTACGGCAAGGTGATGGTCTTTCGTGTATTCAACATCGCTTTGGAAGGGGTAATACGAAAAGCAGGGATTAACACGAGTGGTACAATTTTCAATAAGACCGTCCAGCTATTTGGCTTTGCCAACGACATAGATATTATAGCACGTAACTTTGAGAAGATGGAGGAAGCCTACGTCAGACTGAAGAGGGAAGCCAAGCGGATCGGACTAGTCATCAACACGTCGAAGACGAAGTACATGATAGGAAGAGGTTCAAGAGAAGACAATGTAAGCCACTCACCGCGAGTTTGTATCGGTGGTGACGAAATCGAGGTGGTAGAAGAATTTTTGTACTTGGGCTCACTGGTGACTGCCGAAAATGATACCAGCAGAGAAATTCGGAGACGCATAGTGGCTGGAAATCGTACATGAAAATCGGACTCGGCAAGACGCTCCGATCGAATAGAGCATGCCGCCGTACCAAACTGACAATCTACAAAACGCTCATTAGACCGGTAGTCCTCTACGGACACAAGACCTGGACGATGCTCGTGGAGGACCAACGCGCACTTAGAGTTTTCGAAAGGAAAGTGCTGCGTACCATCTATGGTGGGGTGGTACGCGGACGGTACGTGGAGGGGGCGAATGAACCACGAGTTGCATCAGCTGTTGGGAGAACCATCCATCGTTCACATCGCGAAAATCGGACGACTGCGGTGGGCCGGGCACGTAGCCAGAATGTCGGACAGTAACCCGGTGAAAATGGTTCTCGACAACGATCCGACGGGCACAAGAAGGCGAGGTGCGCAGCGGGCAAGGTGGATCGATCAGGTGGAAGATGACTTGCGGACCCTCCGTAGACTGCGTGGTTGGCGACGTGTAGCAATGGACCGAGCCGAATGGAGAAGACTCTTATATACCGCACAGGCCACTCTAGCCTTAGTCTGAAAAATGAAATGAATGGAATATTTTTGATTAAAAAGTCAAAATATTAAGCCCTTTTCTAAAGGTAGTCGGGAAATGACTGGAATTGTTATTTAGCAACATTTCCCTTTATGACAACATTAAAAATATTTTATAAGCTCGAAAAAAGGAAGAAAATATTTTTGTCCGCAAGTTTGTATGGGGAGGCCCCATAGTGCAGCGGTTATCAATCTTGGGCACATGTACTCCTGGGGGTACCTTTTCTGGTCTCAGGGGGTACCTTGAAAAGAAATGCGATATGGCGGATGTTCTTACCGGAGCCGTTGGAGAGACCCTAGTTCGGATGTCGGTTGGAATTCGCAGATCAAACGGAACACGCGCGACGTTAATGTAGGAACAACACTTTATTATAAACGTATTAGATTTATTCGTGGTGTACATGCGCGCACGGTCGGTGTCGATAGCTAACTGACTTACTGCCCTGTGTATATAGTACGATACACAAGGGTCAGTGTGGTGATTTTATGCGCGATAATAGCCGACCGCGGTCGATCGGTACCTATCGTTAGAGAATGTGCAATAGCAATATTGATACGAGATGTATAAGGGAGACTAATATTGTTTCGGTGTTGTGGAACATGTCTGTGTTGCCAGTTAAAGTGGCCTATCTAGTACTAAACATGCCGGCCGCCTTGAAATCATAGGGATTTCAATCTAATGCTAGGGTAACTATTTCGACTGACACTGTTGCATTATCTTAATGCCTTTTACTACATATTTGAGGTTTGTTTTGATTTGCAAATTCTTATATACTAACAATTGCTGCTAACCGTAGCCAGAGAGGCGACGGTCGATGCACTATAATTCTGATGTTGCTGTACAGCAAGTGATGACAACGACGACTTCGTGGATGAATAGTTTGTGCTTTCGTTTCCGTGGAGTGTTGTTTGCTGCTATGGTGCTACGTACAAATTACCCGTTTCCTCGATAGGATCAAACGGTGGCTTGTTATTCAGGAGTGTTTGCGTTGAGCTGCTCATTTTCCGTCGTCTACAGATGCAGAATGCTGACACATATCGCCACCGGGGTGGTTGCGATGAAGTTATCGAGATCGTTCGTCCTCTGGTGCTGAATGCTGACATCAATCGCCGCTAGAAATGAGAGGGTGCTTTTTACCATGAAATTAAGAACTATAACATAACTTGCCTGGAACGGAGGCCACCACGCCAGGTGACCCCCGGGAGTGCCCTACGCACTGATGACGATGATGGAATCTTCGCCCCAATTGAACAAGCGGTCTACTACTAAGCTGCGACGATGATGACTTGCCCTCGATCGGGTTGATCAGGCCCTGTAGATGACTCGTCGATTACGTTTGCAGCGATGCCGAACAAGGGTACCACATGCTCGGTGAGAATTTGTTGGAGCTGGAGTGCTATGACCTTCGACGATAGTAATTATTTCTTAACGGAACGAATTGACGTCCCAACGATTTTTTGATTGCAGGACGAACGACATCAGAAATGAAGCATGCTTGACGATAACTTGAAACCCAAAGATGATGATTGACGGAATGGAACAGCGTGGACCAGAGAATAGAACGTCGTCTTCCAGATGGCCGGTGTCCCCGAAGGGAACCGACGGGTGGCTATGGGAGATGAACATTCCATGAGCTTTTTGAAACATAATAAAATACAAACAAGGGGCCCTCCTTAGCCGTGCGGTAAGACGCACGGCTACAAAGCAAGACCATGCTGAGGGTGGCTGGGTTCGATTCCCGGTGCCGGTCTAGACAATTTTCGGATTGGAAATTGTCTCGACTTCCCTGGGCATAAAAGTATCATCGTGTTAGCCTCATGATATACGAATGCAAAAATGGTAACTTGGCTTAGAAACTTCGCAGTTAATAACTGTGGAAGTGCTTGATGAACACTAAGCTGCGAGGCGGCTCTGTCCCAGTGTGGGGATGTAATGCCAATAAGAAGAAGAAGAAAATACAAACACTTAACTGGAAAGCGGAGGCCCTCATTAAGAAGACCTCCGCGGTGCCGGGGCACCATTGATGGAAGAGTTTATTGCTCTTCGTCTGTGGGTGCGTTATCCCTAATTGGAAGAACGCATATTTTGGAAATGGCTCTCTTGAACATCCCATCTTTGGTACGAACGTCCACTACTCGGACGTTTCCATCCGAACCGGTGTAGATTTCTGCCACTCGTCCCAATTTCCATTTTAGTGGAGGTAGGTTATCCTCCTTGACTAAAACCATAGTGTCGATCTTGATGTTGTTGCGCTTTTTGGTCCATTTGGTCCTGTTGTGCAGGTCCGAAAGATATTGGGTCTTCCAGTTTTGCCAAAGCTTTTACACGAAATCTTGTGATTGCTGCCAAGCGGAAAAGCGATTTCCCGGTATCTCCTGGAGATCTGGTTCCGGAATTGCCGTCAGAGGTCTTCCTACGAGGAAGTGTCCTGGGGTCAGTGCAGCGTAATCGTTGGGGTCGCTAGTGAGAGGAGTTAGCGGGCGTGAATTCAAAATCGCCGCGATTTGCTGAACTATAGTATGTAGCCCGTCGTAGCTTAGCTGCTGGTTCCCAACGACCTTACGAAAGTGGCACTTAAACGATTTTACCGCAGCCTCCCATAATCCGCCAAAATTTGGCGAACGGGCCGGAATGAAGTCGAATTGAATTCCTTCATCCTCGGCTGCTGTACGAACTACGGTATGCTGAAACTGCTGGTCTAGGAACTGGAGGCGCAACTCTTCCAATTCTCTGTTGACCCCTACGAAATTGGTGGCATTGTCGCACATGACCACATGCGGTTTTCCACGAACCGCAACGAATCGCTTGAAAGCAGAAAGGAAAGCTTGCGTCGACAAATCCGCTACAACCTCCATGTGAACGGCTTTCGTTGCCAGACATACAAATATCGCCACGAAACATTTCACTGGTGTGCTGCGCCGAACTGGATATTTGATGCAGAATGGACCACACAGATCTACTCCAACCTTCAGAAAAACGGCTGCAGAGTTGACTCGAACGAACGGAAGATCGGCCATTAGTTGCTCGTGTACAGTTGGCTTGTTCCGGAAGCAAGTTACATACTTGTGGCAGACGATGGGAGCCACATCGCTTGCGTTTGTGGGCCAGAATTTTTCTCTGACGGAAGCTACCAGTAGCTGCTGACCAGCGTGGAAAAGTTTACGGTGGTAGTGTTCCACGACTAATTTGGTAAACGGATGACGATGATGTAAAATCATCGGATGTTTGCGACTCTCCGGGATGGGTGCATGAGCAAGCCGGCCGCCAACTCGAATCGTTTTCCCAACCATAATAGGATTGAGCGCATGAATCTTGGACGAAGTTTTTACTTCTCGACTGCGAGACAAAGCTGCTACTTCTTCGGGAAAGCTATCCCCCTGGGCTAGGCGAACTAATACTTCAGTCGCTTCGTTCAGCTCCTGCAACTTGATTGTCCCTGAACGTTTGCTGGCGAGGTTGTTTGGTGAACAATTGTGAACGAATCGACGGATGTATGCAACTAATCTAACGAGATCAGTGAACGAAGATCGAAGAGCGAATAATTCACTTGGCGATTTCGCTCGAGCTGGCAGCGCAACAGTTGATCGTTCTTCTAAAAGGGATTGTTCGATGTCTGGTAGAGGGACTGTACAGCTGGGCCACATTGCACGATCCTGCCGCAACCAGAGTGGGCCTTCAAACCACAACGTTTAGTATTTTAACTGTGCGGGAGTCATTCCACGCGAGATAATATCTGCGGGATTATTTGCACCAGCAACATGGTTCCATACGCCGCTGCTAGTAATGTGCTGGATCTCCGAAACACGATTTGTAACGAAGATTTGCCAGCGAGATGGTGGAGAAGCCAGCCAATACTTGCCGATTGTCGAGTCTGTCCAAAAGAACGGTTGGAACGTAATCTGAACGCTATGGCGGACCTTTTCGTATAGATGGCTCAATAAAAGAGCTGCGGAAAGTTCGAGTCGGGGTGTTGATAGGACTTTCTTTTTCCGCTTCAGGTCTTCCAGTGGTGCAACCCTTGATTTGGCGGTGATAAGCCGAGCAGTTATTGTACCATCGCTAGTGATACATCGAAGATAGAGACAGGCACCATAAGCGGCATTTGATGCGTCACAGAACCCATGCAACTCTACCGTGGCAAGATCGTTGGAGAATGACACCCAACGGGGTACGGTGAGAGTATCCAATGCCATGAGATTCCTTCGAAATTCGGTCCAGATCCTCTGTAGCTCCTCCGGTAGCGAATCGTCCCAGTCACATTTCTGCTTCCATAAAGTTTGCAGGAAAATTTTTGCTTGTACAACTACCGGACCAATCAACCCGAGTGGGTCGAAAATCTTTGCTAGCTCCGGCAATACGGTTCTCTTGGTAATACTTGCCTCCGATCCAAGGTTTGGTATGGTGAATCGGAAGATGTCGGCTGCTGGCTCCCAAATCAAACCAAGCGTTTTTACTGCAGAAGTTGACGAGTCCAGTTCGAAAGAAGTCCGCTCATCCCGAAGCCCAATAGGAACGTCAGAAAGCAACTCATCGCTGCTGGAGCTCCATTTTCGCAAAATTAAGCCGGCTGAGTTTGTCAGATCTATTAAATCAGCTACAAGAGCCTTGCCTTCGTTCAGTTTATCTGTTCCGGTTAATAAGTCGTCGACGTAAAAGTCCTTCTTGACAGTCTTTGCGGCGACAGGATGTGTTGTTTCGCCTTCACTTCCTAAGCGTTGCAGACACTTTGTTGCAAGGTAAGGTTCGGCGCAAGTTCCATAAGTGACTGTGGTCAACTTGTACGATTTGACGGGTTCATCCGGGCACGATCTCCAAAGGATGCACTGGAGTAACTGATCCGCACGGCAAACGCCTACCATCCTATACATTTTTGCCACGTCTGCAACGAGTGCATGTCTCCAAAACCGGAAGCGTAAGGCAATGGTGTGCAGATCATCCTGGACAACTGGACCCACCATCAACCCATCATTTAGGGAGATTCCTGTTGTCGTGCGGCATGAAGCGTCGAATACGACCCGGAGTTTTGTGGTGGTGCTGTCAGGCTTCAATACAGCGTGATGTGGCAAATAGTAGACAGGTTCTTCTCCTTCTAGTACTTCTTCCATATGGCCCATGGACTTGTATTCCTCGATGAAGTCGAAATACGCCTCTTTCAAAGCACTGTGTGTTGCAAACCGACGCTCTAGTCCATGGAATCGCTTTAAAGCGTTAGCCTTGGAGTCACCCAATCTTTGAATGACAGCTTCCTTCTTTGGTAGAGTGACTATGAATCTGCCAACTTCATTGCGGATGGTAGTTCGTTCGAATATCTCTTCACACGCTGATTCTTCCACGGATAACGTGCCTCCAGAGTGGCAAGACTCGAGCTCCCAAAATTTGGTGAGCAAATCGTTGAGATCAGGAGAAGTGATAGGGTGAGAATGGGTTCGTTGTGCTACTGGAGATGATCCAGGTACATGGCCAGAGACAACCCATCCAAAAACGGTTTCATGAAGAGTGGGTCCACCGTCGCATAGTTTGATCTTGCCTCCCCCCAGTAAATCGTAATAATACTCAGCACCGATGATCATATCGATTGATCCAGGCTCAAAGAACGTAGGATCCGCCAACATCATGTGCTCTGGAATCGCCAAGTGCTGCACATTTACGTATTCGGTCGGCAAATCGGATGTCAGCTTGGGAAGGACATGTAGCTGAATGTGCTCCGCATAGGAGGAGATTTTCAGCGACCGCGGCATTACGGTTGCGCTCACCGTTCTTGATGATTTCGTAGAAGTACCTCCAATACCGACTATAGACAGGTGATCAGGCAATCCTACTAGTTTAAGCTTCTGGCATAGACTCCGAGTGATGAAGCAGTATTCGGAGCATGAGTCGAGAAGCGCTCTTGCAAGCTGCATGTTTCCAAATTGGTCTGTTATGCGCACCAAGGCGGTGGACAACAGAACTTGACGGGATGGAATATTGATGCTCATCGGCAGTAAGTTAGTGTTATGAGAAGGAGTACGATCTGTGGTGGGTTGTGGGTGTGAAAGTGTGCTTGCGATTGGGAATGAACTTGTGTTGGGTCCTGTGATTTGACTTGATGTGGCATGGCTCTGGGCGTGTGGCTGTGTTTGTTGGTTATTCGCTCTTTGTGTTCGTGTTTGTTCTTGTGGGACGGAGGAACCGATCTGTGACGACGTAGCAGCTGCTCCGCCTTCTGTTGCACCGGAATGCAGAAGAGTATGGTGCTTTCGTTGGCAGTGTCGGCAGACACCTTTCGTGCAGAAACGAACTAGATGCGACGATGAGAAACAGTTTAAGCAAAGACCACACATTCTCACCTTCTCGTAGCGTTCAGGCACTTTCATTTTCAGGAACCGCTGGCATCTGAATGCTGAATGCTGGAATTCTCCACAAAAAGGACATCGATTGGAAGACTGCATCGACGAATGACTCACAGAAGTTTTCGGTTTGCGGAATTCGGTGTGGGTGGAAGGTTTCTCTGGAGCAATTGACTGAAGCACAGAACATTGATTTCGCAGAAATTCGATGAGTTCTTCGTATTTGGGAACCTCCGACTCCCAATAGCGAAGCGTTGTCGAATCTAATCTGGAACACACCATATGAACCAGGATGGTGCTCCAGTTAGCGGTATGCTCCCCGATTTTCTCCATCATTTGAAGGTTCCGATCATATTCGCTGAGTAGGTGATTCAGCGCTTCGTAGCTTTCGCGCTTCATCGGCTCTACAGCAAACAGAGCGTCTAGATGGGCCTTCACTATGAGCTTCCGATTCTCGTAGCGTTTCTGCAGAAGATCCCAGGCGATAGCGTAGTTTTCTGATGTCATCTCCATCGCTGCAACTTCCTGCAATGCTTCACCCACTAAAGATGACCGTAAATAGCTAAACTTGTCCATGTCGGACAGCTGACGGTTACGGTGGATTAAGCTCTGGAACATGTCTCGAAAAGTAACCCACTCTCGAAGACGACCGCTGAAGCTTGGCAATCGCAGTTCTGGCAACTTCACTGTCGATGTAGGATTAACTGCTGGCAGCGAAGCGACTGGAGTCTGTACTGCAGGTGCAGCTCCTAGAGTGGATTCGTTTTTTAACGATCGCAAGGATGAACGCAAATCGCAATAAACGTCTTCGGTTTCCGCGATTACTTCTGCGCGTTCTTCACATCGCCGTTCGGACAGAATCTCCAATCTGACAGTTCGTTCCTCGGAACTTTCCTTCGATTCTGCTACTCCTTTTTCGTCGATTCCCTCCGCTACCTCTTCGATTTTTGAACGAATCGCATAGAATTTCGACATGGCCGCCTCCATCATCTCTAACCTAGTGTCGATGTGCGCGTAGTGCTTCTCTTTCTTAAACCTATCAATAAAGCACCTCACCCCATCGAAGGTATTCTGTAGCTGCCGCGCTTGCCGCTTCAATTCCTTCAACTCACTCGCCATCTTTTCTTTATCACTCTCCGACTATTATTTTTAAGCACTGATTGTCTATTTAAGCCAAACTAATTGAAGTGAATCAATCCAAAATAGCCTAAGCTACAACGAACAGTCACAGTTCACAGTTAATTAGTATCACCACCACTAGTTTCTGAATTCGAACTAAGTCCGCACTGTAATTGATTCAATCAATCAATGGAAATTGATAGTCATATTCACAAATCACTTTTAGCACTAATCCACAGTAACTCGACGATTCGCGATTCCTCAACGTCCCACGGGATGACAATGACAGAATTCAAGCAAAGTGGTTGACTGCAGCAGGGGAACCAACCGAGCGAACAACAAACCAGAAAACGCCAGCAGAAACTAAGACCGCCAATCAAGAGGACACAAGGATCAGATTCCCAAAAGAAAACCGCATGCAACTATTTCATATTTAATTGGCCTTTCAGCATGCCGTTTTATTGCTTCAATTACCCACAAATTATTTGGTGCGCATCTCATGCATGATGCCACCACAGATCACGAAATAGTACTTCCCCGATTCCAATCCTTATTCCGTTCTGTAATCCTTCCAGGTTTCCTCCCACGCTCTCGTGTTCCTCCTCCGTGGTCACCAACTAGCAAGCTTCAATATGGGTCAGCGACCGGTCAAATGATAGTGTTGGATGGTTCGATGGCTGACTTCACTTATTATCTGCTTCTCTTCACGGCGCTAATGGCCGACTTCAATTGTCCACTGTTCACTCGTATGACGGATACCCAAGCCAAGCCGATAATTTAACGATGGCCGGTATCAACGCCACTAGCACTTTTGTTCCTCTCGTAAGTGTCCAAACACGCGTTTCACGGTACCGATTTTCGTGGGTTTCTCCAAATTCCAACGGTCGACCAGCCCGTACCCAGTTCAAAGGACCAAAAATGTTCTTACCGGTGCCGTTGGAGAGACCCTAGTTCGGATGTCGGTTGGAATTCGCAGATCAAACGGAACACGCGCGACGTTAATGTAGGAACAACACTTTATTATAAACGTATTAGATTTATTCGTGGTGTACATGCGCGCACGGTCGGTGTCGATAGCTAACTGACTTACTGCCCTGTGTATATAGTACGATACACAAGGGTCAGTGTGGTGATTTTATGCGCGATAATAGCCGACCGCGGTCGATCGGTACCTATCGTTAGAGAATGTGCAATAGCAATATTGATACGAGATGTATAAGGGAGACTAATATTGTTTCGGTGTTGTGGAACATGTCTGTGTTGCCAGTTAAAGTGGCCTATCTAGTACTAAACAGCGGATGTTGATTAAACAGGATAGAGTAATAGATTCAATACAATAGCTCTCTCCTAAAATTCAACTGAAATATGAGCAACCATTGGACAGAGATTCTTATGACACATCGTTGGCTTTCTTTGACATGCTAATCAAGAAGAGTGTAACGCGAGTTAGCTTCAATGACACCGTCTTAATCAAAACACATTTAAGGTCTAGTGTTGACCCTTAAATTGAGAAAAAATCTTAAAAGTCTGTTTTTAATTCCTTTATTGAAGTGACTTTCCCAGTTTTCACTGACAGTTTCCCAGTTCATCACTGACAGTTTACAGTCGTTGGTGTATCTGGTGCCCTACTATTTTCAGTGTATTGCTAAAAAAAATCATACGTCTTGCTTAGGTGAGTCATCGGGAAATTCTAGTTCGACTACTAGAAAAAGTTCTACTCTAGTCGTGATTCTTGGTTCGGGCCTCAATATCCACCTCCAACCTCCATGATATCCAGTAACGCAAAATCCCGTTTTCTGAATTCTTATTGCATTTCGAGATGGAGGTGTTTTTTAGTTGGCTTGCGGCTAATCAATCAATATCTAAATCAGCGAGTCAAGACTGTACCATCAGCTCTATGCCGTACGTTTGTTCAACAATATCTAAACAAAACCGATGCTTTCCATAATAATTTACAAAAGTAATCGGAAAATTGTTCTTTATTTATAGTTGGTGGCACATTATTATTTATTATTTATTCAGACTAAGGCCGAAGTGGCCTGTGCGGTATATAAGAGTCTTCTCCATTCGGCTCGGTCCATGGCTACACGTCGCCAACCACGCAGTCTACGGAGGGTCCGCAAGTCATCTTCCACCTGATCGATCCACCTTGCCCGCTGCGCACCTCGCCTTCTTGTGCCCGTCGGATCGTTGTCGAGAACCATTTTCACCGGGTTACTGTCCGACATTCTGGCTACGTGCCCGGCCCATCGCAGTCGTCCGATTTTCGCGGTGTGAACGATGGATGGTTCTCCCAACAGCTGATGCAATTCGTGGTTCATTCGCCTCCTCCACGTACCGTCCGCCATCTGCACCCCACCATAGATGGTACGCAGCACTTTCCTTTCGAAAACTCCAAGTGCGCGTTGGTCCTCCACGAGCATCGTCCAGGTCTCGTGTCCGTAAAGGACTACCGGTCTAATTAGCGTTTTGTAGATTGTCAGTTTGGTACGGCGGCGAACTCTATTCGATCGGAGCGTCTTGCGGAGTCCAAAATACGTACGATTTCCAGCCACTATGCGTCTCCGAATTTCTCTGCTGGTGTCATTTTCGGCAGTCACCAGTGAGCCCAAGTACACAAATTCTTCTACCACCTCGATTTCGTCACCACCGATGCAAACTCGCGGTGGGTGGCTCACATTGTCTTCTCTTGAACCTCTGCCTATCATGTACTTCGTCTTCGACGTGTTGATGACTAGTCCGATCCGCTTAGCTTCCCTCTTCAGTCTGATGTAGGCTTCCTCCATCTTCTCAAAGTTACGTGCCATAATATCTATGTCGTCGGCGAAACCAAATAGCTGGACGGACTTATTGAAAATTGTACCACTCGTGTTAATCCCTGCTCTTCGTATTACCTCTTCCAAAGCGATGTTGAATAGCAGACACGAAAGACCATCACCTTGCCGTAACCCTCTGCGGGTTTCGAAGGGACTCGAGAATGCCCCTGAAACTCGAACTACGCACATCACCCGATCCATCGTCGCTTTGATCAACCGTGTCAGTTTATCCGGAAATCCGTTTTCGTGCATTAGCTGCCATAGCTGGTCCCGATCGATTGTATCATATGCGGCTTTGAAGTCGATGAATAGATGATGTGTGGGCACGTTGTATTCGCGGCACTTCTGCAGTACTTGGCGAATGGCGAACACCTGGTCCGTGGTGGAGCGTTCGCCCATAAAACCCGCCTGGTACTGCCCACGAACTCCCTTGCAATTGGTGCTAGTCGACGGCATAAAATTTGGGAGAGTACCTTATAGGCGGCGTTCAGCAATGTGATTGCGCGGTAGTTGCTACAATCCAACTTATCGCCCTTTTGTAGATGGGACACACGACACCTTCCATCCACTCCTGCGGCAAAACTTCCTCCTCCCAAATCTTGGTAATGACCCAGTGCAGCGCTCTAGCCAGTGCCTCACCACCGTGTTTAAATAGCTCTCCTGGTAGTTGGTCAACCCCAGGGGCTTTGTTGTTCTTCAGCCGGCCAATCTCCTCCTGGATTTCCTGGAGATCCGGAGCCGGTAGAATTATGTCCTGCGCGCGTTCTCCCAGGTCCATCACCATACCGCCATCTTCGTCTGCCACATCGCCATTCAGGTGTTCTTCGTAGTGCTGCCGCCACCTTTGGATCACCTCACGCTCGTTCGTAAGAAGGTTCCCGTTTATGTCCTTACACATATCAGGCTGTGGCACGTGGCCCTTACGTGAACGGTTTAACTTCTCATAGAACTTTCGTGTGTTGTTAGCGCGGTACAGTTGCTCCGTTTCTTCACGGTCTCACGGAAAATCGAGTTTTGTCTGTTCCGCGCCTGTTTATATCGTGCCTCGTTCGCCCTCGTGCGGTGTTGCAGCAATCTCGCCCATGCTGCATTCTTCTCTTCCACTAACTGCTCACATTCGCCGTCATACCAGTCGTTTCTCTGATCCGGGGGCACCGTGCCTAGTGCAGCGGTTGCGGTGCTACCAATGGCGGATCGAATATCTCTCCAGCCATCTTCAAGAGACGCTGCGCCTAGCTGCTCTTCCGTTGGAAGTGCCACTTCCAGCTGCTGCGCGTATTCTTGGGCTAGTCTACCGTCTTGTAGCCGCCCAATGTTAAGCCGCGGCGTCCGACTTCGACGCGTGTTGTACACCGTCGAGAGTTTTGAGCGCAGGCATACTGCAACGAGGTAGTGGTCGGATTCAATATTCGCACTGCGGTAAGTGCGGACATTCGTGATGTCGGAGAAGAATTTACCGTCGATTAGAACGTGATCGATTTGGTTTTCCGTTTCTTGGTTAGGTGATCTCCATGTGGCCTTGTGGATATTTTGCGGGGAAAGAAGGTGCTTCGGACTACCATTCCGCGGGAGGCTGCGAAGTTTATGCATCGTTGGCCGTTGTCATTCGATACGGTGTGCAGACTATCCGGTCCGATGACCGGTCTATACATTTCCTCCCTTCCTACCTGTGCGTTCATGTCACCGATGACGATTTTAACGTCCCGCAGTGGGCATCCATCGTATGTCTGCTCCAGCTGTGCGTAGAACGCTTCTTTCTCGTCGTCGGGTCTCCCTTCGTGTGGGCAGTGCACGTTGATGATGCTATAGTTGAAGAAACGGCATTTAATCCTCAGCTTGCACATCCTTGCGTTGATTGGCTGCCACCCAATCACGCGTTGGCGCATCTTACCCAGCACTATGAAGCCGGTTCCCAGCTCGTTGGTGGTTCCACAGCTTTGGTAGAAGGTAGCCGCTCGATGCCCGCTTTTCCACACTTTCTGTCCTGTCCAGCAAATCTCCTGCAGCGCCACGACGTCGAAGTTGCGGGGATGTAATTCATCGTAGATCATCCTGTCGCAACCAGCGAAACCTAGCGACTTGCAATTCCATGTTCCAAGCTTCCAATCGTGATCCTGTATTCGTCGCCTAGGTCTTTGCCGATTATATCGAGTCGCATTATCTCTTATATTGTTCGTAATGATTGGTTTTCTAGGCGGCTTATTGGGCCTGCGCAAACCTCCTGTCTCGTCGGAGGGCCGTCGTGTCAGGGCTGTTTAGCGTCCCACCTAACACCAGGACTTGGGCTTGTGCGCTTTGAGCGGCACACGGTCGCTTTGGTGGGGCCTACTTGCGGATACATGCAGCTTTTTATAGAGGTTTAACAGGGCCCACTGTCAAACCCCACCACATCCTAGGCAAGCCCCACAACTCGCAGATGGCCTGGGGAGGGATCGTCAAGCCCTTGGACATAGTCCCTGCTGCCCGGAAAGTTGGTGGCACATAAGGATATCATATCATTTCCTTTTGGGCTATCATGCTTCGTGGGATTTATTGAAGAATCCAAAGAGAAATGTTTGATAATTCTTTGCTAAAAATCTTTGGAGAAATCTCGCTTAACTTTTCAAAAGGTCCTAAGTAACATTTTTTCGTGAATTAATTTGAATACAGCAATCAATAGCTTCCATGCTGTTCTGTTGATTACGCTATTCAAATTAATTCATGAATTTTTTTTTACTTAGATCCTTTTGAAAAGTTAAGCGAGAAAGTAAAACTCGAGAAACTGGTGGAAACCCAGTCAAAAATATTTCTGCAGCGACTTCAGTGTTTTCACTTCAAACAAACATTCTTGAGCAACTCCAGGGAAGAGCTATGAGACGTAAGAGAATTTTTGTTCCATTTCATAAGAAACTACACGAAGTCTAGAAAATCTCGGGAAGGGAAGATAAATTTAAAGGAACTATAATCTTCTGAACATAATAGGGAGAAAATGTCTTTTTTCTAGCATTCCCACGGGATCTGTCCTAAATCGAAAGAATTCTTCTGAGAAAAATTTCTGATGGAACATTTTAATAATTATCGAAAAAATATCTATTACATTCTTTATGGATAATTTGTAGTACAAGAAGGAACATTGAAGAAATAGATTCTAGTAGAAGTTCTGGCCAACATCATGATATGACTATTTTTAGAGAAGAACATTTTTTTAAACAACACCTTGTTACTCAGGAATAGATCCTAAATTGGCTGAGGCATTATAACTGGCTCGGTTTTCAGAAAAGCAAAGTTATAACAGTTTGATTTTTTTGGTCAACGAACAGAAACCATGGATTTTCACAATAGTTAATCTTCTGTGTCAGGTACCGGATACATTTTCACGTATTTGAGCAAGAAGATTATGTATTCTGAATAAAAATTCCTATGAGGTACTTTAAGCAATGTCAGGCCTCATGCAGTACCACACAATAAAAAGGTTGAGAGTCACTGATCTAGACGAAAGAATTACCACTTCAAGTATAAAAATACCTTTCACCTATGCGAAACCTTTACTTGAAGTGGTAGACAAACAAGCCCATATAGCTAACAAACAGTTAGTAGCTAACCAACGACAAACGCGAATTTCCACAGGGTGTGATAATCGCAAGACAGCCAAAGTTGAGTCTCAAGCTCAACAGGAGGAAAAAAAAATACCCTTCTGACAGGAATATGAAATTCTCGAACACGACATTGGCGTTCTCAGAACCATCATAACCTGAAGCTATTTTGATATCGGCTTCCTCCCGATCCAAGAACCTGGCAACGAAGACGACGACGACGACAGCGTTTATGAATATAAATAAGAACGTGGAAGATGGTGATGAAGCGATGACGCATGGCAGGCTCGAGGGGGTGCTGTTCTGTTGATTGCAACGGCGAAAACTTGCGGAGATTAGCATGTTCTCGCCAAAGCGATTGCATCTCAAAGCATCGATAAGCGAACGCGGGAGAGAAGTGCAATTTGCTCGCTCGCAGAAATGCACGCTAAAATTCTCAAAAAAAGAAATCCTTACGTGATTGGGGTCTCTTTTTAACGTAATAAATTTTGACTGCAATAATCGATTGCAATAAAATTACGATATTTTCGAACTAGAATAGAATTCCTACCGAATAAAACTTGTCGCATTCGATTTGATAAAGTGTAACTGCATGAAATACGTTCAACATTGAAATACATACACACAAACAGACATTTTATTCAGTTCGTCGAATTGATGTAAACATTTTGACAAGTTCAAATAAAACGTCTTCCAATGTCATTTCATTATACTATTTTCGAAAAATAATTCAACATTAGTCCATCCAAAATCCAACCAACGCTCATTCCGCAAGAAACAGTCGGCCTACTTTACACAAATTCTCGCCCTACAGATGGAAAACTCTCACTCTTTTTTCTGGCACATCTCTCTCGCACAGGGAGCGACGCGAGAGCGAAACAAATCAAAACAAACTCCCGCTGTCGTATATTGTTGCCTGCCGCTGGCTTGATGCATTCGCCCTGATGATGAAGCGGTAGGATAGATAGATACAACGCCGCACAACCGAACCGAGGGCTTTTCCCACTATGCGAGGCAAACCCAACCGTGAGTCTGTTTCCAGTAGTCCACCGGAGAAGGCTGGTCTGGTCGGGAAGGTAGGCAGTTTAGTATAGTCAGTCCGTAACATTCGGTTCGATCTGATCCGGTGCAGTTGGGTCGGTCTCGGAGTCAGTACATTGCGAGATTCAAAGCAGTGCTGACGTCGTCGTCGGTTGTGTCGTTTAGCGTACCTATAGAGAAAGAATAGCGAGGTTCGTCGGCTAACGCGCGCGTGTCTATCGTTCGTTGTCCAGCGTGCGGAGTGTGGCATATTGTTTGTGTTTCGCGCGTATCGTTTCAGTTGTCATCGTTACAACAATAGTCGCGGTGCATTTCATGAACCTCTTTTCACCTTTGCGAACATCGGTACCAACCCATTTTGAGGCCGGAGGGTTAACTCATTTGCATCTTTCCTGAGTGTGTGAAACAATAAGAAACGGATTTACTTGCGACGCTGACTTGGAATAGAACGACAGCGGAGGGTATTTTTGCCTTTGCTTGGGGCGACTGCATGCAGCAACTTGAAGAAAACAAAAGTTGTTGATGTGACGACGACTACGTAGATTGTAGCCGTCAAGGTGCGAGTGATGGAACGTGACCTTCTTGGCTACACAAAGTACACAAACCGTGTGGTTCCTACGTGTTGAGGCGATTACCCCGCAGTGGATAGTAGTGTAGTTAAACACCGGACGGATCGAGCATTTCGTTGTGAATATTAATTGCTTGATTGAAATATGCATCGCTGATCATCGGCGTTCCGAGAATGATTCAGTGAGTAGACGTTGGAATTTCCCAATTACGGCGGTTGGAAGGAGAGCTGATAGAAAACTATTTCGTGGTAGCGCGGCAAGTGAAACGCTGACCGCATTTAGGGCACCAGTACGGTAAATACAATACCGAAACCCAAAACTAGACCACAGCGAATGGTTTCGGTTCCGTTAGTGAGATTTCTTAGCCGTCGACGACGACGGTGGCGGTAACTTACCCAATAGTGTGCAATAGTGAAGCATTGGGGTGTAGCCAGTTACAGTTAATCCAACGATCGGCTGTATGAATGAAACATTAAACGCCGCTTCTGAAAAAACACAAAGTTATGGCAGCTGGTTGTACTTGTAGTAACTAATCTCGAAGCGAAGTGTCGAGTCGAGTGTGTGACATTCAATACAGGAGAGGAGCCGGGTCGTAAAACAAAAAAAAATCAACTCAACGCCGCATGTGATTGAATTTCATTTCCAATAACAGTGTGGCCGTTGTTTTCTGTGCGGATTTATTGCCGAGTGTAAAAGTGTTGAGTGGAGCAGGTGTTGGGCAACAACGAAAGCCATTGTGGCGCACTTTTGTTTTTGTTAAACTCGAATAAGGATGCTCATTGGTGGCATAGACGGAAAGAAGAAGATCACGCAGGAAAGCTGAATTGGTTGGCCAGTTGGTAGAAGAAAGGGGTTATTGTCGACGCCCCAGCAGTTTGGATTATTTGCGTACGGTGCAATTAACAAGTTTGCAACGCTGAAAGGTAGGAATCGATTTTCGCTTACTATGGTCATAAATTTTAGCACAGCTTGAATGTCACGGAGGTGTAGATATAAAATGAGCGGTGGATGCCGTAGCCTTGTCGTTAACTGACAAGGTTGGCATGGAGGAGCGTGGTTTTATGGAAAACAATCGTTGCGATGGCTGCGCGGTGACATTCAGAAAAATGTCATCAGATGCATCGTTGCTGCCAGTAAGATGCGCTTGGGAAAATAATGACTCACAGAACAGGTTAATTGTAGTCATTAATTTGATCATGTAATGAATCTGGCTTCGTTCAAATGAGAAGCTCTTGTCTATTCAATTTTGTGAACTACAAACGCTGTTATTCGATTGGCTATTGATACATGTCATGCCAATAATCAGGATTTTCGGATTTTCAGAGCACCACTTATTTGAGACGGCATTGAAAATCACCAGGACAAGCAGTATCCGAGTGTACTTACTTTTCAGCGCTTAAGGTAACTCCTGACTAGGGTAACCATATGGTATCCTAAGGGAGGATAGGTCCTCCTTTTTCATTAAAAATCAGATGTCCTCCATTTGCACTAAAATGTCATCCTTTTTAGATATTTTGAGAAAACAGTTGCATGAATAACCTTTTCTGAAGAAATTCTAGTTTAATATTAATTAATTAATAAACAATACTACAACCGATCTCCATTCATAGCAAAAACAAAAGCGTTGCACACGTTTATACTTTTTTGGTTTCTAATCAGACATATATTCCTTTATAAGTTTTCGAATAAATTCAATGTAATTATCCTAAATAAATCAGTGAGTTACAGTAATACAGGTTTCGAAGATATCAAAAAGAATAGGAATTGTAAAAAATGGATTAGGAAAAAATGCAAATACTTCTCACCCATTGAATTGCTCTTTGAACGCATCGCTCGGTACGTTTCTTGAATATGTGACGCACAAAGCAGTCGATAAGTTATGCCTAGAATGCAATGGAAATCTGAACTAATCAAAACAGTTTTGGGTGTCTTCTGTTTAAATGCAAACAGTTTTAAATTTATTCAGTTGAAAACTTTGTGTAATGGTCGTACAGTTAACGGTATCATACTCGTTCACATGCCTTAAATTGTGATTCTCAATGGCATTGGCAAAATCTTTACTTCAAATGGCAAACCCAACAAACATTTTAAGCTGAACAAGCTAGTTTTGTAGCTGAAGAAGCTTATTTGCCACGGAACAAGTTCTTCTTCAGCTTCCAATGTTTGTTGGTAAATCTTCACTGGTCTACTAGACATCTTGTGTTTTCTTCTATTATAACCTAATGTTGACATGTTATCTATGTTCAGAATGCGATGATCTTTTCCTGTTAAATCTCTGTGTAATATCGCCGAAAAAGCCAGTATAATGGTATTCAACATTTGTTCATTGATGATCTTAAAATTAGTTGAAGCTACCATTTTCCTATTATAAAGATGGTGGTTGCAGTTTATAATTGGAAAGTACTTGAGTAATGAGGGTTGGAAATGTTCCATCTGGAGATGTAATGTTAATGAAGTAGAAGAGGATGCTGTCTTTGCCTCGACGCACAAAAACTACTTTAATGTGCATAAGTCTAACAAATCATATTAAAAACAAAAACCGATCAATGTTTTTTATGTCCTCCTTTTTGATCGAATGTGCTCCTTTTTCGCTACGATTCGGGTGAATTGTCCTCCTTTGGGAAAATTTCATATGGTCACCCTACTCCTGACGGAATCCAAGTTTCAAAGTGCTCGCGCTTTCGGGGGCACACCACTCGATATGGAAGCAACGCACAACTGTCATTTTCATTATTTCACGCATGCACGCACGCACAAAAATGACAGTTGTGCGCCGCCTCCGTATCGAGTGGTGTGCCCCCGAAAACGCGAGCACTTTGAAACTTGGATTCCGTCAGGAGTGACCTTAAATAAATTAAATGAAATTTACTAGCAATGGCGGGAAACAAAAGGTTAGTTTGAAGTGGATGATAAAAATATTCTGCATTTGGCAGTAAGTCAAAACTATTTACAAACATATTCACCGCAATGATGCAATTGCCAGAATCTGGCATAATGCCCTAACTAAGCAATCATAGTTAATGCCCAAATTAATTCAAAATAAACTTCAGCAAAACACAGAATACTTCGTCATTGAAGCAAGTTTTCGAACAAGCAAGTCATTTTGTCTAGCAGACAAAAACCTTTCTCGAAAATCAATTTCAAGATTTTTTCATGGTATTAAAAAGAATTTCAAATAAAAAGTTCTGTGATTTGCTAGAAAAACCCGTTGTAAAAATCCGAAGACTTCTCGTGGCAATCCTGAAAGTTATTAAGAAGGATTCACTTAGCGAAGAAAATCTGACGATTTCCTGATGAAGTCAATAAGAATTTTCCATGGAAAGTTTAAAATAATGTTCGTAAACATTCCTAGGAATGGGCAAGGGTCGTTTGACCGACAGTTATTTGGCCCAATGCCACATACCCGAATGACACGTTAGGAAGAACGCCGCCGATTGAAAAAGGACATAGGACCGAACATTTTGCCGATAAACTCGTTTGACCTAACAGGTCATTTGGTCGAAATGGTAGTTTGGCAAGAATAGGTCCATTGGCCGAAAATGACGTTTGGCCGAAACGGACATTCAGCATAAAGACTAAAGAGCCATTTGGCTGTCATTTTTTCTGAACAGGTAATATGGACATAAACGTCGTTTAACCTTATAGGTCAATTCAAACAAAAACAAAATTGCCTATTTCCGGGGATTAAACCACCCGACTTGGACATTAATTTACAATGTTGTGAAAACTCATATGTGAATATGTACATTATGTGGAAGATATTGATTTGGAAAATGTATTGGAGGTCCCCACTTTCCCTTCGATGGGACTCGAACCGATGACCCTACAGTACGCTAGACTGGTGCCTTAACCAACTAGGCTACGAAGGACCTCCGTCGGCCTTCGCAACCTAGCGGCTACTGAATGAGCTCGAGATTCCCAAATTGGACGCATAGTCAAATCACTCGCAATCCATTTCTCAAGCCAACACTTCCACATGTGTATAGTACACGTCCACATTAGAGGAGCGTGAGTATTTAGAATGTCTGGCGGCTATAGACACATTCTTCATCAGCAACTGTACTGATCAAGTGAGGTTGTGTAAGCTATTTGCCAGTCGGTCGTCAAGCTCTGACCTGACCCTTCTAGGTCAATCAACTTAGCTTAGCTTTTGCTTTGACTGACTGTACATATCTATGATTGGTACTCCGTGATTGAGAAGAATCAGTGAAACTGCACAATGAATCAATCAAACGGCTAACTAGGATTAGTCAATCATTCTCACTGTGCAAGCGCTAAAGGATTTACTTTCTGACCGCACAAAACTGAATTAAATAGCCGGGTCCACGTCCGGAACGAAACCGTCGTTCAACTCGATAGTTCAAAACCACCGAAATGGTCGTTTGGCAAAAAACGTCGTTTTGTCGAACGGGTCATACATTATTCGAGGATTTTTGCTATTAGAGACCGTGTTTACCTCTGGGTCTCCACAAAAATCACAGGAAAGATCAAGGCCTGATTTTAGACTGATAAGTGGTGTGACTTTTAGAGCTTTTTCAACATTAATATCAAAACTAATAAATAGGATCAATAACGGACTTAAAACCGAACGCGCAGTAATTAATCAATTTACCTACGGTACAAAGCAGAACCAAATTATTTTACGATGATCACGCGATCGTTCGACGTCCAATACAAAACATGGGCAAACACGCACTGAAGTATTTTTTCTCAATAATTTACTCGCCCGCACGAGGCAGACCCAAACACTTCTATGATCGCGCGATCTTTCTGCGTCCAATATGAAACACGAGCAAACGCGCACTGGAACATGATCAATCACGCACTAATGGATTTACTTTCTGACCGCACAAAACAGAATTAAACAGCCGGGTCCACGTCCACGTTTGATAGCATCCGTTGTAAAAATCCGAAGACTTCCGGTGGCAATCCTGAACAATATTGGGAACGATACTTTGCGAAGAAAATCTGAGGATTTTCTGATGAAGTCAACAAGATTTTTCCATGGAAAGCTTGAAATAATGTTCGTGAAAATTCCTAGTAATGGGGAAGGGTCGTTTGACCGACAGTTATTTAGCCCAATGCCACATACCCGAATGACACATTAGGCCAAACGTCGTCTGACAGGAATGAACGTTTGACTGAAACGGTTAATAGACCAATAAACAGTCCGGCCGAAAGCGACATACGGCCAAAAAGGAGATAGGGCCGAACATTTTGCCGAAAAACTTGTTCGATTTAATAGGTCATTTGGTCGAAATGGTCGTTTGGCCGAATAGGTCATTTGACCGAAAATGACAATTGGACGTTCAGTATAAAGAGCAATTTGGCGGTCATTTGCCAAAATGGATAAAAATATGGACAAATATGAACAAAAATTTCGTTTGGCCATATAGGTCAATCAACTTAGCTTAGCTTCGACTAACTGTCTATATCTAAGATTGCTACTCCGTAATTGAGCAGAATCAGTGAAATTTCACAATGAATCAACACGAGCAAACACGCACTGAAGGTTTTTCTTTCTGATCAATTTACTCGCTCGCACGAAGCAGAACCAAACACTTCTATGATCGCGCGATCGCTCTGCGTCCAATATAACACACGAGTAAACGCGCACTGTAACAGGTTCAATCACGCACTTATTGATCCACTTTCCGACCGCACAAAACAGAACTAAACTACCGGGTCCACGTCCGAAACGAAACCGTCGTTTGGCCGAAAAGTTCAATTTTCCTAAAACGCCGTTAGGCCGAAATGGTCGTTTGGGGAAAAAAATGTCGTTTGGCCGAACGGGTCATACGGCCAAATATGCCTTTTGGCCAAATAGGTCGAAAAGGTCATATGTGTTAGCATTGTTACGGTGTAATTCGTAGATAGGACACTAGTGATACTCATGTTTTACTTTTGAGATCCTATATCCAGAATGCTGTCAGAAATCAAGAAGGGGAGTGGTCCTTGATTCCAGTCTGAGACAAAAATAACAAAAGCATGAGGATTACTACCCCTGTCACGCTAATTTTCACCGTAACTAGGGAGAAGAAGGACGTGTTGATGTAGAACTTACTGAACGAAAGGCCACTGACTTAACGACACCCTTATAAGTATCACGGAGTTGGATAATGAGGAAGCTATTCGTTGAGTCAGGATTTGCCTGTAGCTGGCAATGTGACCGTAGTAGATCTTACCCCGTAACACACCACGTAAAGGTGTCCATCCAGCGTTACGGGTCGTTTTTGACCGAAGAGGTCATATGGACGAAAAAGTCGTTTGGCTAAATAGGTAATTTTGCCTTTTGGGAGAACGGGTCATACGACGTTACTCACGGTGAGTGAGCCATGTGAAGTCGTCGACAAAGCATCCAGAACTATGGGATTCATCTTCAGAGTTGCGAAGAATTTCACCGACATATGCTGTTTAAGGTCACTCCTGACAGAATCCAAGTTTCAAAGTGCTCGCGTTTTCGGAAGCACACCACTCGATACGGAGGCGGAGGACAACTGTCATTTTTGTTGATTCAGCTTTGCTGCGTCGCAGTATGCGTGAAAAAATAAAAATGACAGTTGTGCGTTGCTTCCGTATCGAGTGGTGTGCCCCCGAAAACGCGAACACTTTGAAACTTGGATTCTGTCAGGAAAGCTCTTCTGTTAAAAGCTCTCAATTGCTCTCTGGACTCTAGAGTACTGTTCTGTTGTCTGGAGTCCGTCTTACATCAACGATGCTGATAGAATCAAATCTGTTCAACGCCGTTTCCTTCGATTCGCGCTTCGTAGGCTACCTTGGCTGGATCCGTTTCGCCTACCGAGTTACGAAAGCCGATGTCAGCTGATCAACTTGGAGCTACTTCGCACATGAAGAGATGTCGAAAAAACTATTATGATCGACGATACCGATACCCTGCAGATACGAATAAACTGTGGAGTCATGTTGGAACAAATAGACCTGAATATGTTGAGGCTATCCTTTTGTCGTACAAATTATGGCATGCATGGAGCTATTTGTGGCCAGTAGCGTGTCTTCAACAAAGTAACATCCCTCTTTGATTTCCACGTCACACGGAGCATGTTACGCCAAAGATTTTCATCGTTCTTCGCAGATATAAACAGCTGCACACATTGACAATGCTTGTTTAAATGTTTTATACCTAATTAGTATTATCCCTTGATAACATCTTTTTGTGTACACTTTCTTTTTCAAATACTCTACATCACTGGGGCTGTAGTCTGTTGATGCAAGAACAATAAATATAAAGATAAATTCTCGCGCTTAGTTTCATAGGGGCGTAACTGTATATATCGATTTCTCTTAGTCGATGTTTTCTTTTTATTATTGTACCGAATTGCGTTAGTTTGTCGATGATTCAATGGTTTGGTGTGATAAAGAATGAGTGTATATTGCACCAGAATCAATAATCACGGCTGTAGCTTTTGAAACAATTGAGTTATTAACAAAATATAAAATCGATTAAGAGAAATCGATCAATACAGTTACGCCCCTATGAAACTAAGCGCGATAAATGTTCTTATCTTCTGGATTTTTAGTCTGAACATTATTCAAACGAGTTCACATTTGCATTGCCCGACGTTTCGGCCCGTTTATTATTTGACAGCTTTTTCCTTGAAAAAGACCCAATAAACGGACCGAAACGTCGGACAATGCAAATGTGAACCCATTTGAATAATTTTCAGACTAAAAAACCAGAAGATAAGAACAAATATCGCAGTCGAACCATAATCAATCGATAAAGAAAAAGTAAGAAGTGAGACATCTTACTTCGCCCTTCGCGCTTCTTATGAGAAGTGAAACGTTTCAATTGTCTTAGTTATTTCTCATTTCTCACTTTTCACAGTGAGAAGTGCAAAATGAGAGATGAGTAATAAAAAGAAAGAAGTGAGATATAAGGAGTGAGAAGCGGGACGTCTCACTTATCCATTATCATTCCTTATTTCTCACTTTTGATAGTAGATAATAGGAAGAGAGAAACGAGCATTGAGAAGTGACAAAAGAAATTTCACACTTGCCCCGTCTATTTCCTTATTTCTCACTTCTCACTGTAAAAGTTGAGAATTGCAACGAAAAAAGTGAGAAATCGGGAGTGAGAAGTGAGACGTCTCACATATCACTTCTTACATCTCACACACAACTTCTATCTTGTTACTTCTCACTGTGAAAAGTGAGAAGTGGAAAATAACACGTGATAAATAATCAATCAGAGGTAAGAAGTGAGAAATGAGATATAAAATGAGAAGTAAGACATATTACTTCTCATTTCGCATTTCTCACTTCACTTTTTTCATTTTTCACAGAGTGAAGTAAAAAATGAGGAATAAGAAGAGGCTTCTCATTTGTCATTTGTCAGAAGTAAGATTTCCCATTTTTTACTTATTTCTAACTTCTCAACTTCTTGTTTTTTTCTGTGTATTTCTGTTATTCTGTCAAACGATTTTTTGATAATTTGACCTATTCTGCATGTCGTTTGATGTTACACTTTTTGTATGATTCGTTCTCTTAAGCCTTAAACTGTTTTTGGCCATAGGACTTGTTCAGCCAAATGACATTTCTGTTTCTCAGTCAATCGACCATTTCAGCCAAATGGCCTATTCGGTCCATCTTTCAGCCTAATGGCTTTCTGTCCTTCTTTAGTTCTATCTCAAACCAAAATTACAGATCGGTCGACAAGACGTTCCGTTTTTTTTAGAGTTTTTTAAAAAGGCATGTTTTCTTCTTCTTCATAACAATTGTCATCGTAATCTAATTCATTTTCGATATAAAAGCTTTGATAGTGTACAGACCCTATTCGATTTCTGGCAAAATATTTATGTTGTCAAAGTCGAATAAATATTTCTATGTATCTGAATGGATTTTTTCATGTTGCTTCACATTTCTTCACTTATTATGACAGTAGACACATTGTGACACATTTTTTAAGCGGATTTTTTAGCGTTTTTTTAATGGTGCGATGTTTTACGCAACTTTTCAGAATTCAGCCTTTTTATGCGCGGATATTGAGATTTACGTTGCTTATAAACAATTTCTAAAATGTTTGTGTAGCCGAAATCGAACTTATCACTCTTACATCTCACCCGCAACTTCGTTCTTGTTACTCCTCACTGTGAAAAGTGAGAAGGGAAAAGTAACAAGTGATTAGTAACCAGTGAAAAGTAAGAAGTGAGAAATGAGATGTAAAAAATGAGTATTTCTCACTTCTAATTTCGCATTTCTCACTTCGCTTTCGTCACTTTTCACAGTTAGAAATAAGAAATGAGGAATAAAAAGAGGCTTCTCATTTGTCACTTCTCTTTCCTCATCTTTCGCTTCTGTTCAGCCTTAAGATATTTTTGGCCGTATGACCCGTTCGGTCCAATGACATTTCGGTCTTTCTGTCAATCTACCATTCCGGCCAAATGACCTATTCGGTTCAACGATCTATTCGGCCAAACGGCATTTTCGGCCAAATAACCATTTAGTCAAAGGGCTTTTTCAGCGTATTCCCACACACCAAAAAATTATTAATGTTACAGGTGACGTAATAGAAAAAACTGACGCAATACCACAAGACGTAATATGAATTGAGATGTATTTTTCAGTCAATTTGGATGCACACAAAAGTTTCAGTACAATCGCCACAGTTTTAATGAAAAACAAACTGAAATTTACATCCATCGAACCCAAATCACAGCAACCGGTGCGATGAACGTATGAAACGACAACACATGCACCCAACAGCCAAGCAGCCGACGGGTTCATGCAATGAACAGAGCATGCGCAGAAGGATGTAGAACTTGATTCACTTTGAACTCTGCTTCTTCATGAAACGGTGCTGGCTGTGTGGTAGCATGAGTGGCGCTCACGCAGTGAACCAATGTTCGATTCCCGTCTGGTACTTTATCATTTTTGTTGAAATAATACAGCCGTGTAAATTTAAAAGTGAACTTAGTTTCACGTTTATCATGACACAATTTCGCATCAATAATGATGCTCGTGGGTGTCGGTCTCGAAGCATCTAAAGTTACATGGCTTTTTCGAAGTGTGCATTTGAGACAAATTACATTTTCGGCCAAGATGGTTTAAGCCTAATGTTTTGCCAAACAACTTTCAGCCCGATGGCTTTTGATCGGACGGCCCTTCTTCATTCTATCTCAATCCAAAATTTCAGATCGGTTGACAGGAACCGAATATGCAATGCTTTTTTTTTTGGGAGTTGGTTAAAAATGCATAATTTGTTCTGCTTCATAACGATTGTTGATCGTAATCAAATTCAATATTAATCTACAAGACTTCATTCCTCGTCGAGAGTACAGAGCATGATAGATTTTTGGCAAAACGTTTGGAACGTTTATTTTGCCAAAAACAAATATTTCCAAAATGGAATGGTTTTTTTTCATGATTCTCCTCTTTAAAAAAACGGTGCAAATTTTAACGCCGGTTTTAGGATTCAAACCATTTTTTACGCGGATTTTAAAATTTAAGATGCTGATAAGCAATTTCTGAAACGATTGTCACATGACAAATTAACAAAAAATCGAATGGAACCTGCAACTTATTGATCTAAAATCAGCTGAGAAAGAAGGTTACTTTTCAGATTCATCTTCTCGTCGTTTATTATAAATGGAACAGTTTCCCTACTACATGAAAAGCAGGCCAATATTCTCCATAACTTTTCTGCACACACATACGGACAGAGTGGCATATGCTCAATTCACAAATCTAAATCGAATGGAATAAAAGACACAATTTCAACTTGCAAACCGAGCCTTTTTTTAATCGTCGCGTTGCTCTCGATTCGAATAACTTGGAACTCCAACACGCACTTTGATATTGTAGTTTCTGATTTTCAATCTTTTTGGGGTTCCGAGGAATATCAAAGAAGTAAGGCTGATGCTATGTTCATTGGCCTCTGAATAAGAATATCGAATCTGGACTGGACAAATCAGGCCAATTAGTTCCTGAGTTCGAAACCCAGTCTGGTCTAAGATTTTTTATGGAGGGAGATTTCATCGACCAAGACAAGAATATTTGTCCAACTCATATGATACAAAAAGCGTGGAAGGTGGCCAACCATATTATGGAATTGTTAACGATTATATGTATCAAAAGATTACTTGGTTGAACAATCGCAATTTACATTCATATATAGAAACGAGTAGACACTTCAGATATGAATAATTCAACCATCGGATTATCGTTTCGAAAGAAAGCGAAAGCAAATCCAAACTTTAATAACGTCAAAACATAACCCTTGACCTTTTATGGGCGTCATCGGGTACAACACTTTCCAAACGATTTATAGAAAAGAAAAATACTCGAAGGTACTCAAGTCCTTTCGAGAGTACAATCAAACAGCCACGAAAGGCGTTATGATGAGAAAAAAGGGCTCGCTCTTGCTTTCGAATAATGTAAAAGATGCGAAAGGAGATAACCCCCTAATTACGCCGCTAATAACCCATAAATAAATCCCATACCCAAGCCTACATACTAACACAGAGACACACGCGTACGCCAGTCGCTCGTTTGAATTGGAATGGAACGAGTGCTTCAGTCAGTCAGACGTCTTCAGCGCTTCAATCATGTCCGCCAGCCTCATCATTGAAACGGCCAACAAGAAACGACTGCGGATTACAACAACAGAAACGAAGCAAAACAACTTGACGCGAATTTGGATGGAATTGGGTACTGCTTGTGGCATGGCGTGGTGTGGCGTGGCGCGCGGTTCTGTAAATGCAAAATCCGAGCCGAGCATATAGAGAGCGGGTGGGAGGGTGTCACGGAGCGCGCGGTGGAACGATGCTCATCTCACGAAAAATTGATGATCATCTCCACTTGGCTTTTTTTTCTGCGTTTCCTCTTTTCCGTACCACGTTGCTGCTTTTTTTTGTTCACGGAGAAAAGAAAAGAAATTGCATTCATCTGTAAATAATGTGGGAATATTTGCCACGGTCTGGGTACCATGCTGAAGGCGAAGGGACACCTTGCTCTGACAGAGCGAACTTTCGTCAGGGTAGTACTAGATTTATTATTTGATTGCTTGTCGTTTCTCAGCATAAGCCCTATGCTAACCAAATATCTTTGTACGTATCATCAATACGTTCGGATAGGAAGATGTAAACGAATTATCTCTGACTATTTCTTTACGCTTTGAAAACTGGAGTTGTCTTTACACCACAATGAAGACGAATTACGAAGCAATTACCCCCTCACTGGAAACTGATATCAATATATGGATGGCATTGATGGGAATTTGCTCGTTTCAGCTTCCTCTAGGTATGGGATGAAAGAAAAAGTACCCATCCAACCACACATACCCAGAGCTAGAGCTAGTTGCCACCACTCCAGAAAACAATCGAACGTGTGAAGACCTAAGCACTTTTTCCATTTTCTTGCTTTGCCACCCGGCTTTGGATGTCGAAAGCAAACTGGGCCATCGCATGTTTGTTCCATCCAGCGCAAAGACACATAGCCACATATAAACATATGTAGAGAGTCGATAACGAACCCCGGAACGGAACATCCATTCAAGGAGCCGTTCGTTCGAGCCTTTTGTGTTCCTTTCCGGACGGCAGCGGCGGCGCGGAGATCTCATTCTTCCTTCGTTCGGAATCAGCAAGTTTTTGAAGTGCACCTTGAGATTGATTTGTTTCCCTCCTTCGGTTTCGGAGAGGAACTTGTTTGTCGTCGTCAAAGGAAATGAGGTCGTCGGTATTGAATTTGAGGCACTCCAAGAAGATATTGTTTGTAAAAAGGTTCTCGAGAGCCAATTTTAAACTAGTTAGGTGCTGCTTCGGTGATGTCCGCACAGCAGATTTAATGTTAGCCTGGTCAGAAAATCAGTTGGCCCTTTTCATCTGAAATTCTCATTTGTCTGAACCTGAGATTCCATATCCGCAAAAAGGCTGCCTACCAAGGACCACTTTGAAACAACGGCCAGGAGAAAGACTCTCTGTTGACAATCGATGTTTGCCATGCCAAAAACATCATTCAAAAATGCTGTTCGTTGTCATTTTGCTATCACTTTTTTGCGCTCCTTACTTCAATCAACAAACATCGCAATTCAGACAGATATTCATGCAGATACGAACGACCAATACTCTACACAGTCGGATGTTAGCTCTTGTGTTCGATTCCGCTTCGTATCTGGCTCTTCTGGAGACAACCGAAACAAGACAAATAACGCACTTGCCGCACAGGGACGACCAAAACCTAACGGTTTGGAAACGGACCACTGCTTGTGTGTGCGGACAGCAATACGGGAGGAAAAGGACGACCGTCGTCATCGTCGTCGTCGTCGTTGAGAGCATTTTTCCTGTTGTCGTCCTGACCTCCGTCGTTTCGGGACCGGAAGTCGATACGATAGAATCCGGTCCAGGGAAGTTTTTGAAGTAGGTCCGGAATCCGGATGCGATGGAGGATGAGGAGTCCGATTACCGACGAGCCGTTACACAATGCGTGTTTCGCTTGATCTGAATGATAGGAGGTTGTTGGATTGTGGGTGAATCACAGCACTTAGCCACATAACTTAGCATTGATTCCAGAAGTCATGTTTTATTTTTCGCTGTACCATCACCACACAGTGATCCAAATTTCGGCGTTCATTTCTGTAACGTTTTAATTGCATTTTGTTTTCACAACTTCACTAAGCCCATCATTTCGATTTCGATTAGTTCGGCTTTGTTCAGCTAAAATTTTCATCACCTAATTATTGATGGTCGGAACTTAATTTAGCTTTACTCGCCAGTTCATTCGAGGATCAAAAAATACAGAAGATCTATCACGTCACGTATGCGTCAGATCTAGCTTTTACTTGGCATGCCAGTTAGTTCGAAAAAATCGCGAGGATTTATTTCGTCTTTGTCTAGTTGGGAAATTGATGCGCAACGGAACTCGCTCTCGCTCTTTTTCTTCGTGTAGTTGAAATGTTTGACAAAAAATCAGTGGTGTAGTACAAAATGTGCAGAACATTTGGTGAGCACGTTCCAGTTATTTTCTTTTATTTTATTCATGCGTTGTAAATTGAATGCTGAATTCCTAAAGGACATCGTTTGCTATTATTGACACGAAGAGCCGAATCGGTTGATGCTCTTCTCAAGCTTCTATTCCCTGAGTAGTCAGTACGTCCCTGCGATGTATTTTTGATCCTAGTAAATCCACGTTATTTACATTTCATCCGTAGCAAAAAAAAAACGCTCGAAAGTTTATGTCGAAATTAAAGGCCGTTAGGACGAATATGTTTTTAGAAGTTCAATTGAAAAGCGAATGATTTAAGGATGAAAAATATTCAGTATAAAGTCTTTATAACGAGAAGGTTATTTTTAGGAGTAGCACAATTCAAAAAAAACTTTCACAGGTAAATCATAAGGGTTCTGAAATATGAAAATCCTCACGCCTCAATAAAGAAAGCAGATTCTTGTGCAGGTGATCCCTTATAAAAAAAATCTTCAATGTATCATGTCTGTATACACATGAGAGCGATTTCTGCGAACCCTGGTTACCACAAATATTGATTTGTGCATTTGAAGCAATGCATTTTCCAACAGTTAATATCTGTCCTAGCTACGTCCTTGCAAATGCTGAGGAGGATGGTTAGTTGGACACCTACTTAACTCTTCGATCTCTCATAGTTGCCACGGCAGGTTTTGGAATTGCTAATGTTGAAGGTATAACAGTAGGAATCATTTTCGTAGAACGTAAAACACAGAAAGAACTAAGATAGAAATACAAAGTAGGAAAGAGGCGAGTCTGGAATTGAACCCACGACCTCCTGCTTACAAGATAGAAGTGGTAGCAAGTAGACCATCAAGCTCTTCGAGTCCAGGAGCAGTAACCCTAAATAATTTCTAGAATCTATTGATCACTGCCGATATTGCAATATTAGAATTTTCATAGTTTCGGAACTTGGGTTATATTTAATGGATAAAAAGTTAGAGAAATATTTTATATATTTCGGGGCCAATTTGCGATTTGGGCGTAACTTATTTTGTAAACAAACATTCCGAATAGTGCAAGTGCTTTTCTCCAAAACTAATTCCCTTACCTGATAGAGGAAAGCTCATTCTATCCGATACATATCGTGGTTTGCCTGGGAAATGCTTGTTTTAGCAGGAATTTGCCATCCAATGTTTGTTTACAAAATAAGTTACGCCTAAATCGCAAATCAGCCCCGATTTCATTAATTTGCTTCTAATCATATGCTAGAATTTTTTCAAAGCTCTATGTTGAACAAAGTGTATTAAAAATAGATTGGAAGTTGCCCAGGTTCCACCACAGTTTTCTCATAAATCCTTCCACTTCATCTTAGATTAATTTGTTTTTATTAAAAACTAACAGAAAATATTTATTATTATTTGGAACTTCTTGAGATATTCATATGTAGTGGATTGGGCGTTTACAAGTTTTCTTGTGAAGCTCAGAGGAAAAAATAGATATTAGAGCCCCAAGGGGTACCTCGGCTAAAAATGAGTAATGCAGTAAAACATATTAAAAATGCGTAATGGAGTAAAACATATTGATAAAGTTTTGATATTTTTTTATTCTAAAACTTTACATTGTACATCATATGCATAGGGATCAGTAAATCAAAAACTTTCGAACCCTGCCCACTCCAACCAGCACAGTGTATGAAGGGCTATGGGACAAAAGAACAAAATAACAAAGCATCGAATGAAGAAATTTTAAAAATCTTAAATGTAACCTACCTGATTGAGACTAAATGATCAATAATATGATAAAATATGCTTCTGAACTCAAATCTAGGATTTGAAGGTTTGAGAGTCTTTATTTTAGATACATGAAGGCTTATATCAAAAGGTTCAGTACCTTCGTTGCAAAAAGCTTGGCACCCTCCTTCTAGGTGTCTCGAAAGCCTTCTTCTAAGAGGCTTGGAAGCCTACTCCTAAGCCTACTCCTCCTGGGAAGCCTCCTTCTAAGAGGCCAGGAAAACTCCTTCTAAGAGGCTCGAAAGCTTCGTTCCAAGAGGCTCAAAAGCCTCCTTCCAAGAGGTTCGAAATCCTTCTTTTAAGCGGCTCGGAAACCACCTTTCAAAAGGCTCGAAAGCCTCCTTTCAAGAGGCTCAGAAGCCTTTTTTCAAGCGACTCCAAAACTTCCTTTCAAAAGACTCGGAAGCTTCCTTTCAAGAGGCTAGGAAGCTGCCTTCCAGGAGGCTCGAAAACCTCGTTCCAATAGGCTCGAAAACCTCCTTTCAAGAGGCTAGGAAGCCTGCTTTTAAGAGGATCGAAAGCCTTCTTTCAAGCGGCTCGGAAGCCTCCTTTTCAAGCATCTCAGAAGCCTCCTGTCAAACAGCTTGAAAGCCTCCTTTCAAGCGTCTCACAAGCCATCAAGCGACTCGGAAGCCTTTCTTCAAGAGGCTCGAAAGGCTCCTTTTAAAAGGTTCCCTTCAAAAGGCTCGAAAGCCTTTTTTCACGATACTCGGAAGCCTACTTTTAAGAAGCACGGAAGCCTACCTTCAAGAAGCTAGAAAGCCTCCTTTCAAGCAGCTCGGAAGCCTTTTTCAAGCGGCTCCAAAGCGTCCTTTCAATAAACTCGGAAGCTTCCTTTCCAGAGAATAGGGAACTTCCTTCCAAGAGGCTCGAAAGGCTCCTTCTAAGAGGCTCGGAAGCCTTCTCCTAAGAACCTCGGAAGTCTCTGGAACCTTCTTTAAAGCGACTCAGAAGTCTTTTTTCAAGCAGCTCAAAAGCCTACTTTCAAGAGGCTCGGAAGCTTTCTTTCAAGAAGCTAGGAAGCTTCCTTTCAATAGGCTCGGAAGCTTCCTTCCTGGAGGCTCAAAAGCCGCCTTCCAAGATGTTCGAAAGCTTTCTTTTAAGAGGCTCGGAACCCGCCTTTCAAAAGGCTCGGAAACCTCCTTTCAAAAGGACCGAAAGCATTCTTTCAAGAGGCTCGGAAGCCTTTTTTCAAAAGACTCGGAAGCCATCTTTCAAAAGGCTCGAAAGCCTCCTATCAAAAGGTTCGGAAGCCTTTTTTCAAGCGACTCCAAAGCCTCTTTTCAAGAGACTCGAAAGCTTCCTTTCAAGAGGCTGAGAAGCTGCCTTCTAAGAGGCTCGAAAACATCCTTTCAAGACGTTAGGAAGCCTCCTTTCAAGGGGCTAGAAAGCCTCAGAAGCCTCCTTTCAAGTAGCTCGGAAGCCTCATTTCAAGCGTCTCAGAAGCCTTCAAGCGATTCGGAAGCCTCCTTTCAAGCCGATCGGAAGCCTCCTTTCAGGCAGCTCGAAACCCTGCTATCAAGTGTCTCAGAAGCCTCCTTCCAAGTGGCTCGAAAGCATTTTTTCAAGAGGCTCGGAAACCTTTTTTCAAAAGTCTCGGAAGCCTCCTTTCAAGCAGCTCCAAAGCATCGTTTCAAGAGACTCGGAAGCTTTCTTATAACAGGCTAGGCTCGAAAGCCTCGTTCCAAAAGGCTCAGAAGCCTCCTTCCAATAGGCTCGAAAACCTCCTTTCAAGAGGATCGAAAGTCTCCTTCCAGAGGTTCGAAAGCCTCCTTTCAAGAGACTCGGAAGCCTTTTTTCAAGAGGCTCGAAAGCCTCCTTTCGAAAGGCTCGAAAGCTTTCTTTCAAGCAGCTTGGAAGCCTTTTTCAAGCGGCTCCAAAGCGTCCTTTCAATAGACTCGGAAGCTTCCTTTCAAGAGGTCTCAAGTCTCCTTCCAGGAGGCTCGAAAGCCTCCTTCTAAAAGGCTCAAAAGCTCCTTCCATTAGAGTCAGAAGCCTCCTTCCAAGAGGCTCGGAAGGCTCCATCCAAGAGGCTCGGAAGCCTCTTTTCAAGCGTCTCAGAAACCCTCTTTCTAGCGGCTCGGAAGTCTTTTTTCAAGAGGCTCAGAAGCCTCCTTTCAAGCGGCTCGGAAGCCTTTTTTCAAACGTGTCAGAAACCTTCTTTCAAGCGTCTCGGAAGTCTTTTTTCAAGCAGCTCAAAAGCCTACAAGGGGCTCGAAAGCCTCATTTCAAGAGGCTCGAAAGCCTCTATTCAAACGGCTCGGAAGCCTCCTTTTCAAGCGTCTCAGAAGCCTCCTTTCAAGCAGCTCGGAAGCCTCATTTCAAGCGTCTCAGAAGCCTTCAAGCGATTCGGAAGCCTTTTTTCAAAAGGCTCGAAAGGCTCCTTTCAAGCCGATCGGAAGCCTCCTTTCAATAGACTCGAAAGCCTCCTTTCAAGAGGATCGACCCTAGCAGCACACATGTTCCACATAAATTACTGTTACTTATATATGACCAGAATTAGTCACAATCAAGTTGCTGCAACCATTTTTATCTGACTTGTGCTGCTCGGGAAAGTCTATTTCCAGAGGTCTGAAAGCCTCCTTTCAAGAGACTCGGAAGCCTTTTTCAAGTAGCTCAAAAGCCTACTTTCAAAAGGCTCGGAAGCTTTTTTTTAAAGAAGCTAGGAAGCTTCCTTCCAGGAGACTCAAAAGCCTCCTTCTAATAGGTTCAAAAGCCTTCTTTTAAGAGTCTCGAAACAGACTGTTCAAGAGGCTCGGAAATCTCCTATCAAATGGCTCGAAAGCCTCCTTTCAAGAGGCTCGGAAGCCCTTTTTCAAAAGACACGGAAACCTCCTTTCAAGAGGCTCGGAAGCCTCCTTTCAAACCGCTCGGAAGTCTTTTTTCAAGAGGTTCAGAAACCTCCTTTTAAGGGGCTCGAAAGCTTCCTTCCAGGAGGCTCAAAAGCCTCCTTCCAAGAGGTTCGAAAGCCTTCTTTTAAGCGGCTCGGAACTTGCCTTTCAAGTGGCTCGGAAGCCTTTTTTCAAAAAACTCGGAAGCCATCTTTCAAGGGGCTCGAAAGCCTCCTTTCGAGAGGCTCGGAAGCCTTTTTTTCGAGCGGCTTCAAAGCCTTCTTTTAAGAGGCTAGGAAGCTGCCTTCCAAGAGGCTCGAAAGTCTCGTTTCAATAGGCTCGAAAACCTCCATTCAAGCGGTTCGGAAGCCTCCTTTTCAAGCGTTTCAGAAGCCTCATTTCAAGCGGATCGGAATCCTACTTTCAAGCAGCTCGAAACCCTGCTTTCAAGTGTCTCAGAAGCCTTCTTCCAAGTGGCTCGAAAGCATTTTTTCAAGCTAGGCAGCCTCGTTCGAAAGCCTCGTTCCAAGAGGCTCGAATGCCTCGTTCCAAGAGACGCGAAAGCCTCCTTCCAATAGGCTCGGAAGCCTCATTCTAAGAGGCTCGGAAGCCTCGTTCCAAGAGGCTCGGAAGCCTCCTTTCAAGAGGCACGAAAGTCTATCTCTACAGGTTCGAAAGCCTCCTTTCAAGAAACTCGGAAGCCTTTTTTCAAGAGACTCGAAAGCCTTTTTTCAATAGGCTCGAAAGCCTTCTTTAAAAAGGCTCGAAAGCCGCTTTTTAAGCGGCTCGAAAGCCTTCTTTCAAGCGTCACAGAAGCTTTATTTCATGTCAGCTTGTGGTCTTGGTCTTTATTTTCATCGCCTTGCGATTATGTTTGGTATTTTGCGAAAAATTCGTCTCGAAACGATCTTTCCTTGTAAAAAAATTGGGTTCTAGAAAGAACCGATTTGTTTTCTATGATTTCCAAACACTAGCAGCAACAAATCGTAAATAAAAATCTGGCAAAAAAATTCCACTTGATGCTATGGCTGCCAACATAAGCCTTACGTGGATTTGCCATTCCATTCCTTCGTTTCTATAGAATTGTGACTCTCAAAAAAACAATTAATTTACAATAATGCGCATTTCAAATCATTAACAGCAACTACTCAGTAGTTTGGATTTGTAAGGCATGATGTTCGTTTATCTTCCAAGGTTCTTAGACTTCCTCCCTAGAGAAAACTGTTGTAGGTAAAAGATGTTCATCATCAAATACAGCGAAAAGAGATCGTCCCCTGGTCCGAAAATCGCTTGCTTTTCACGACATGAGTTTTACAAGCTTTGGCTTTTGACAACATGGACCAAGTTTTTAGAGTTAATTAGAAATAACGCGAAAGGAATGTTGAGATAAATGACATGCAAGACCCATGAAATCTCGATCTCTAAAGTGATTTATTATTTCATTGACTAATTAACTTAATTAGCCAAGACAGAAAAACTCATTTTAATGTATTGCACAAATAGTATTTGGCCGAATGAATATAAATCATCCTCCGTTAATCGTGGTTAATTTATCTTAATGCATTCCGTGGATCTAAAAAGTGTATTTCCTCATAATCAACTTTGTGTTCCCAGCATTTCCCTAGTGATGTACTCGTTCAGCTCATTACTACTTCCATTGAAACGGCTAATTTGTTTCGAAAGCTCGTAAAAAACCGAACTGATCTCATCAATCAAATCCGACAACAGTAGTTTTATGGAAGCCTGAACCTGTCGAACATCGAATGACAACACGGAAGCAAAGCGACGACATCCACCAACCCAACAAGCAAGTTCAATGATCCGTCAAAACCTATTGAAGCTTGTTTTGTATTTGTTCGGTTGCTGCTAGCCCTAACTACCGCCGATCCGAGATGACGATGACGACGACGGCCGGGTTGGCGCAAATGTCGACAGTTGCTTTCTCAGCTCTGCGCTACCACAATACCACCAACATAACATAGCGCAAAACAACAAGCGAAAGGTTATGGGAAATCTCCTCTTGTCGAATCTCTGCGCCACTTGGTTTCAACATCAGTCCCCACACCAGCAGCCAGCAGCACTCGAATCTGCATCTTTCATTCGGAGCCCTTTTCCGCAATCTAGGAAATCACCGAATGCGAGGTTGGGGTAGGATGATTATTTTCGTCCCATATTGGTTTGTTGTTGTTCATCATTTCAGCGATTTTATATCCATAATAATTGTTACGTCAGAAAAACATTCTTAAACCGAAAAAAGCGCACAACCCTGTACACTTTTCCCTCCTTTGCGGTTAATGATGTTTTTGTCAAAACTCCGATTGACGATTCGCTGAAGAACCTCCCACCTGTTCGTTGTACTCCCCCGCACCGACAATGTTTGTTGTTTCTTTGCTGCTACTGCTGGCTCCTGTGCTGTTGTCATTCACATGCCGATTTTGTGTAATTGCTTTTTCGTTCCGCTTTTCGTCGCAACAAGTTTAATACCAATACCTGGCATGGAAGAGAGAGCGGAATTGATCGCACATCAGGCTAAATGCTCCAGTTTCGCGCCACAACCAGCCAGCGCTAACTTAACGTGTTTTCGACAGTCCAATTCGGGATTGGTCTCCGGACAAAAAAGTGTACATAAATGCAAATGAGGTGACAGATTGTTTCTGTTTTTACCCCACGGGGAACTTTCACGCTCTACAGTGGAACCCGTTTTACTTTTTGTCATGCGGATTGACCAAAATGCCGGGGACATCACCGAATAAGGGGCACAAACTGGGAGCAAGGGTCTCAAAAGTTTGTTTCCGATTTCGTTCGGTCGATCCAGTGCATAGGAATGGGAATGGGGAAGCGAAGCTAATTGACAGGTGGAGATGTCTACTGTGGAAATGATTTTTTTTTCACAACCAAAACGACGAAGGCACACATCGGAAGAAATTGGGCTGTCTGTCAAACCTTTATTGGGATTTGAAAGTCACAAACATGGAAAAACGTTTTACGGTTAATGTAAATGTCACATGTCGACAGATGACATGCATCGGTAAATACCGGCGAGCACTGATGCAGATGCAAATGATTTCGGTTTGGCAAACAATCCGAGCAGTGCTGTCATGGTGGTTACTCCAAGTTACTCACTGAGTAACCAGCTCTCGGGACCAAACAAAAAAAATTTTTTTGCTTACTTTTCACCGAAACGAAAAAAAAAAATTTCTTCTGAAAAATTTTCCGCTCTCTAAGATCGCTTTTACTGCTCCTACCATTCTGAAATCGTTCCCCCTTATATTCTCCATGTATCCTATTCGGAATTCCAGCTCCCCTAGAACGTATTATTCGAACATTTTGCACCCCCGTAGATTTTTAAATATGTCCTCTGCAGGATCTCCGCCCTCCTATACGAATCCCTCTAACTGATTTGCGCCTCCTTAGATTAAAAAAAGTCCTCTACGGGATCTAGAACGTATTATTTGAACTTTTTTGCGCCCCCATAGAATTTATTTATTTAAATATCTTCGCCCTCCTATACGTATTCCTCTAACTTTTTTTGCGCCCCCGTAGATTTCAAAATATGTCCTCCACGGGATTTCCGCTTCCCAAAAACGTATTACTCGAACTGTTAGCGCCCCTGTAGATTTAGAAATATGTCCTCGGCAGGATCTCCGCCCTCCCATACGTGATCCTCTAATTTTTTTTGCGCCCCTGCAGATTTAAAAATATGTCCTCCACGGGATTTCCGCTCTCCTAGAACGTATTATTCGAACTTTTTTTCGCCCCCGTGGATTTGGAAACATGTCCTCTGTAGGATCTCCACCCCTATATGTATTCCTCTAACTTGTTCTTAAAACGTATTTTTCGAACTGTTTGCGCCCCCGTAGATTCAGAAATATGTCCTCTGCAGAGTCTCCGCTCTCCTATATGTATTCCTCTAACTTTTTTGCGCCCCTGTAGATTTAAAAAGAAATGTCCGCTTCGAGATTTCCGCCCCCCTAGAAACTTCAAACTTTTTTAGCGCCCCCGTACTGTTTTGAGCCTCCTTAAATTTAAAAAAAAAAAGTACTCTATGGGATTCCCGCCCCGAGAACGTATTATTTTAACTTTTTTGCGCCTCCGTTGAATTTATTTATTTATTTTATTTATTTATCTCCGCCCTACTATACGCCGTATTCCTTTAATTGTTTTGGGCACCCTTAGATTTCAAAATATGTCCCATGTTGTATCTCCGCCCTCCTATACCTATTCCTCTTGCGCCCTCTTAGATTTCAAAATATGTCCTCTACGGGATTTCCGCTCCCCTAAAACGTATTACTCGAACTGTTTGCGCCCCCGTAGATTTAGGAATATGTTCTCTGCAGAATCTCCGCCCTCCTATAAGTATTTCTCTAATTGTTTTGCGCCCCCTTAGATTTCAAAATATGTCCTCTTCGGGATTTCTGCTCCCTTAAACGTATTATTCGAACTGTTTGCGCCCCCGTAGATTTAGAAAAATTGTCCGCTTCGAGATTTTTACCCCCTAGAACGTATTATTCGAACTTTTTTACGCCCCCGTGCATTTAGAAATATGTACTCTGCAGGATCTCCGCCCTCCTATACGTATTTCTCTAACTTTTTTGCGGCCCTTAGAAATCAAAATATGTTCGCTACGGAATTTCCGCTCCCCTAGAACGTATCATTCAAACTTTTTTGCGCCCCCGTGGATTTAGAAATATGTACTCTTAAGGATATCCGCCCTCCTATACGAATTTTGTGTCCCTGTAGATTTTGAAATATGTCCTCTGTAGGATCTCCGCCCTCCTTTACGTATTCCTCTAATTTATTTGCGCCCCCTAAGATTTCAAAATATGTCCTCTACGGGATTTCCGCTCCCCTTGAACGTAATTTTCGAACTTTTCAAGACCCCCATAGAATTAGAAATATGTCCTCCGTACTCCTATACGTATTCCTCCAACTTTCTTTTGCGCAACTGTTGATTTCAACAACAAAAAAATCCGCTTCCGATCTCCGTATTGTTCGAACTTTTTTGCGCCCCCGAGGATTTAGAAATGTATCCTCTGCAGAATCTCCGCATTCCTATACGTATTCCTCTAATTTTTTGCGCCCCCTTAGATTAAAAAAGTCTTCTACGGGATTCCCATCCCTTAGAACGTATTATTCTATTTTTTTTGCGCCCAAGTAGATTTTGGAATTTTATACGTATTCCTCTAACTCTTTTGCGCCCCTGTTGATTAAAAACAAATCCTCTCCAGGGTTTCCGCCTTCATAGAAGGTATCATTCAAACTTTTTGCGCCCCCGTGGATTTAGAAATATGTCCTCTGCAGGATCTCCGCCCTCCTATACGTATTCCTCTAATTTATTTGCGCCCCCTAAGATTTCAAAATATGTCCTCTACGGGATTTCCGCTCCCCTAGAACGTAATTTTCGAACTTTTCAAGCCCCCATAGAATTAGAAATATGTCCTCCGTACTCCTATACGTATTCCTCTCACTTTCTTTTGCGCAACTGTTGATTTCAACAAAAAAAAATCCGCTTCCGATTTCCGTATTGTTCGAACTTTTTTGCGCCCCCGAGGATTTAGAAATGTATCCTCTGCAGAATCTCCGCATTCCTATACGTATTCCTCTAATTTTTTGCGCCCCCTAAGATTTCAAAATATGTCCTCCACGGGATTTCTGCTTCCCTAAAACGTATTATTCGAACTGTTTGCGCCCCCGTAGATTTAGAAATATGTCCTCTGCAGGATCTCCACCCTCCTATAAATGTTCCTCTAACATTTTTTTTGAGCCCCACTGGAATTAAAAAAAATGTCCGCTTCGGGATTTCCGCCCCCGAGAACGTATTATTCAAACTTTTTTGCGCCCCCGTAGAATTAGAAATATGTCCTCTACATGATCTCTGCCCTCCTATATGTATTCCTATATTACTTTTTTGCGCCCTGTAGATTTTAAAAAAATTGTCAGCTTCGGGATATCCGCCCCCTAGAACGTATTATTCGAACTTTTTTGCGCCCCCATAGATTACAAAATATGTCCTCTACGGGATTTCCGCTCCCCTAAAACGTATTATTCGAACTGTTTGCGCCCCCGTAGGTTTAGAAATATGTCCTCTGGAAGATCTCCGTCCTCCTATACGTGTTCCTTTAACTTTTTTTGCGCCCCTGTAGATTTAAAAAAAGTGTCCGCTTCGGGATTTCCGCTCCATAAAATATATTATTCGAATATTATTGCGCCCTCATTAATTTAGTAATATGCCCTCTGCTGGATCTCCGCCCTCCTACATGTATTCCTTTTACTTTTCTGCGCCCTGTAGATTTTAAGAAATTTTTCCGCTTCGGGATTTCCGCCCCCTAAAACGTATTAAGGCTCCCCCAAACCTAAGCGATTTCATCGCCGCGACGGCGGCAACTAGTCGCCGCGATTCTATCGTTGGGTCGCTGCAGGCAATACTCTATTTACGCTTCCATACCAACGGCGACAGAATCGCTGTCGCCAAGCGATAGAATCGCGTCGCGACTGTCGTGTCGCGTGTGTTTGGGGGAACCTTTATTCGAACTTTTTAGCGCCCCCGTGGATATCAAAATATGTCTCCTCCTATACGAATTTCTTCAACTTTTTTGCGCCTCCGCAGATTTCAAAATATGTCCTCTACGGGATTTCCCTACCCTAGAACGTATTATTCAAACTTTTTTGCGCCCCCGTTGATTTAGAAATATGTCCTCTGCAGGATCTCCGCCCTCCTATACGTATTCCTCTAATTTATTTGCGCCCCCTTAAGATTTCAAAATATGTCCTCCACGGGATTTCCGCTCCCCTAAAACGTATTATTCGAACTGCTTGCGCCCCCGTAGATTAAAAAATATGTCCTCTGCAGGATCTCCACCCTCCTATAGGTGTTCCTCTAACTTTTTTTTGCGCCCTGGTAGAATTTAAAAAAAATGTCCGCTTCGGGATTTCCGCGCCCGAGAACGTATTATTCAAACTTTTTTGCGTTTCCGTAGAAATAGAAATATGTCCTCTGCATGATCTCTGCCCTCCTGTATGTATTCCTCTTACTTTTTTGCGCCCCGTAGATTTTAAAAAAATTGCCAGCTTCGGGATATCCGCACCCTAGAACGAATTATTCGAACTTTTTTGCGCCCCCGTAGATTTCAAAATATGTCCTCTGAAGGATCTCCGCTCTCCTATACGTGTTCCTTTAACTTTTTTTTTGCGCCCCTGTAGATTAAAAAAAATGGTTCTCTGGAGGATTTCCGCTCCCCTAAAACATCCTATACGAATTCTGCCATTTTGCGCCCCCTCTGCAGGATCTCCGCCCTCCTATATGTACTTCTCTAACTTTTTTGCGCCCCCTTAGATTTCAAAATATTTCCTCTACGGGATTTCCGCTCCCCTAGAATTTCTGCTCCCCCATGGATTTAGAAATATGTCCTCTGTAGGATCTCCGCCCTCCTATATGAATTCCTCTAACTTTTTGCGCCCCTGTAGATTAAAAAAAATGGTTCTCTGGAGGATTTCCGCTCCCCTAAAACATATTATTCTAACTTTTTTGCGCCCCCTTGGATTTAGAAATATGTCCTCTGTAAGATCTCCGCCCTCCTATACGAATTCCTCTATTTTGCGCCCCCATAGATTTTAAAAAATGTCCTCTGCAGGATCTCCGCCTTCCTATACGTTAGATCTGTTCACCATTTTCAAAAGTATTTCAGATTCAAAGTGCCACCACTCTATTTCAATGAGTATCTTAAATGGAGTCTCCTGACCAATTTTCAGCCAAATCCATGGACATTTAGAGGTGCATCAAACGAGATTTGTGATTTTTCGTAAAAATATCATCTGAACGCATCAATTTAACTCCACCTAATAAAAAAATTAGTCGTTGATAGCTTATTTAGACTATTATCGACCACTTCCACTTCCACTTCCACTACCACTCCCCTACAACGTATTATTCAAACTTTTTTGCGCCCTCGTTGATTTAGAAATATGTCCTCTGCTGGATCTCCGCCCTCCTATACGAATTCCTCCATTTTGCGCCCCCCGAGGCGCCCCCGTAGATTTTGAAATATGTCCTCTGCAGGATTCCTCTAAATTTTTTGCGCCCCTGTAAATTAAAAAAAAATGTCCGCTTCGGGATTTCCGCTCCCTGGAACGTATTATTCGAACTTTTTTGCGCCCCCGTGGATTTAGAAATATGTACTCTGCAGGATCTCCGCCCTGTATAGATTAAAAAAAAATGTCCGCTACAGGATTACCCTTTGCAGGATCTCCTATACGTATGTTCTGGGCTGCGAGAATCAGCGAAAAATGCATCCGGGAGATTTTGTTTACAAATTACGGGGGAAACATCCGGGAAGCAGCGGGAATACTTCCGGACGCGTTCGTTTCATGATGGTACGCTTCGAATCAATAATCCCCAGCATTCAGAGGCTGTTCCAATGCGAGAACCATGCGATCTGTATGTTTCGAGCTGCGAGAATCAGCAAAAAATGCATCCGGAAGATTTTGTTTACAAACAACGGGGGAAACATCCGGAAAGCTGCGGGAATGCTTCCGGACGCGTTCGTTTCATAATGGTATGCTTCGAATCAACAATCTCCAGCATTCAGAGGCTGTTCCAATACGGGAACTAAGCGAAATGTTTGTTCCGGGATGCGAGAATCAGCGAAAAATGCATCCGGAAGATTTTGTTTACAAATCACAGGGGGAAAAATCCGGCAAGCAGCGGGAATGCTTCCGGACGCGTTCGTTTCATGATGGTACGCTTCGAATCAACAATCCCCAGCATTCAGAGGCCATTCCAATGCGGGAACCATGCGATCTGTATGTTCCGGGCTGCAAGATTCAGCGAAAAATGCATCCGGAAGATTTTGTTTACAAATTACGGGGGAAACATCCGGAAAGCAGCGGGAATGCTCCCGGACGCGTTCGATTCATAATGGTACGCTTCGAATCAACAATCCCCAGCATTCAGAGGCCATTCCAATGGGGGAACCATGCGATCTGTATGTTCCGGGCTGCGAGATTCAGCGAAAAATGCATCCGGAAGATTTTGTTTACAAATTACGGGGGAAACATCCGGAAAGCAGCGGGAATGCTCCCGGACGCGTTCGTTTCATAATGGTACGCTTCGAATCAACAATCCCCAGCATTCAGAGGCCATTCCAATGGGGGAACCATGCGATCTGTATGTTCCGGGCTGCGAGATTCAGCGAAAAATGCATCCGGAAGATTTTGTTTACAAATTACGGGGGAAACATCCGGAAAGCAGCGGGAATGCTTCCGGACGCGTTCGTTTCATGATGGTACGCTTCGAATCAACAATCCCCAGCATTCAGAGGCCATTCCAATGCGGGAACCATGCGATCTGTGTGTTCCGGGCTGCGAGATTCAGCGAAAAATGCATCCGGAAGATTTTGTTTACAAATTACGGAGGAAACATCCGGGAAGCAGCGGGAATGCTTCCGGACGCGTTCGTTTCATGATGGTACGCTTTGACAAGGCCATTCCAATGCGGGAGCTATGCGATCTGTATGTTCCGGGCTGCGAGATTCAGCGAAAAATGCATCCGGAAGATTTTGTTTACAAATTACGGCGGAAACATCCGGAAAGCAGCGGGAATGCTTCCGGACGCCTTCGTTTCATGATGGTACGCTTCGAATCAACAATCCCCAGCATTCAGAGGCTGTTCCAATGCGGGAACCATGCGATCTGTATGTTCCGGGCAGCGAGATTCAGCGAAAAATGCATCCGGAAGATTTTGTTTACAAATTACGGCGGAAACATCCGGAAAGCAGCGGGAATGCTTCCGGACGCCTTCGTTTCATGATGGTACGCTTCGAATCAACAATCCCCAGCATTCAGAGGCCATTCCAATGCGGGAACCATGCGATCTGTGTGTTCCGGGCTGCGAGATTCAGCGAAAAATGCATCCGGAAGATTTTGTTTACAAATTACGGAGGAAACATCCGGGAAGCAGCGGGAATGCTTCCGGACGCGTTCGTTTCATGATGGTACGCTTTGACAAGGCCATTCCAATGCGGGAGCTATGCGATCTGTATGTTCCGGGCTGCGAGATTCAGCGAAAAATGCATCCGGAAGATTTTGTTTACAAATTACGGGGGAAACATCCGGAAAGCAGCGGGAATGCTTCCGGACGCCTTCGTTTCATGATGGTACGCTTCGAATCAACAATCCCCAGCATTCAGAGGCCATTCCAATGCGGGAACCATGCTATCTGTATGTTCCGGGCTGCGAGATTCAGCGAAAAATGTATTCGAAAGATTTTGTTTACAAATTACGGGGGAAACATCCGGAAAGCAGCGGGAATGCTTCCGGACGCGTTCGTTTCATGATGGTACGCTTTGACGAGGCCATTCCAATGCGGGAACCATGCGATCTGTGTGTTCCGGGCTGCGAGATTCAGTGAAAAATGCATCCGGAAGATTTTGTTTACAAATTACGGGGGAAACATCCGGAAAGCAGCGGGAATGCTTCCGGACGCGTTCGTTTCATGATGGTACGCTTCGAATGAACAATCCCCAGCATTCAGATGCCATTCCAATGCGGGAACCATGCGATCTGTGTGTTCCGGGCTGCGAGATTCATCGAAAAATGCATCCGGAAGATTTTGTTTACAAATTACGGGGGAAACATCCGGAAAGCAGCGGGAATGCTTCCGGACGCGTTCGTTTCATGATGGTACGCTTTGACGAGGCCATTCCAATGCGGGAACCATGCGATCTGTATGTTCCGGGCTGCGAGATTCAGCGAAAAATGCATCCGGAAGATTTTGTTTACAAATTACGGGGGAAACATCCGGAAAGCAGCGGGAATGCTTCCGGACGCGTTCGTTTCATGATGGTACGCTTCGAATCAACAATCCCCAGCATTCAGATGCCATTCCAATGCGGGAACCATGCGATCTGTGTGTTCCGGGCTGCGAGATTCATCGAAAAATGCATCCGGAAGATTTTGTTTACAAATTACGGGGGAACATCCGGAAAGCCGCGGGAATGCTCCCGGACGCGTTCGATTCATAATGGTACGCTTCGAATCAACAATCCCCAGCATTCAGAGGCCATTCCAATGCGGGAACCATGCGATCTGTATGTTTCGGGCTGCGAGATTCAGCGAAAAATGCATCTGGAAGATTTTGTTTACAAATTACGGGGAAACATCCAGAAAGCAGCGGGAATGCTTCCGGACGCGTTCGTTTCATAATGGTACGCTTCGAATCAACAATCCCCAGCATTCAGAGGCCATTCCAATGCGGGAACCATGCGATCTGTATGTTCCGGGCTGCGAGATTCAGCGAAAAATGCATCCGGAAGATTTTGTTTACAAATTACGGGGGAAACATCCAGAAAGCAGCGGGAATGCTTCCGGACGCGTTCGTTTCATAATGGTACGCTTCGAATCAACAATCCCCAGCATTCAGAGGCCATTCCAATGCGGGAACCATGCGATCTGTATGTTCCGGGCTGCGAGATTCAGCGAAAAATGCATCCGGAAGATTTTGTTTACAAATTACGGGAGAAACATCCAGAAAGCAGCGGGAATGCTTCCGGACGCGTTCGTTTCATAATGGTACGCTTCGAATCAACAATCCCCAGCATTCAGAGGCCATTCCAATGCGGGAACCATGCGATCTGTATGTTCCGGGCAGCGAGATTCAGCGAAAAATGCATCCGTAAGATTTTGTTTACAAATTACGGGGGAAACATCCGTAAAGCAGCGGGAATGCTTCCGGACGCGTTCGTTTCATGATGGTACGCTTCGAATCAACAATCCCCAGCATTCAGAGGTCATTCCAATGCGGGAACAATGCGATCTGTATGTTCCGGGCTGCGAGATTCAGCGAAAAATGCATCCGGAAGATTTTGTTTACAAATTACGGGGGAAACATCCGGAAAGCAGCGGGAATGCTTCCGGACGCGTTCGTTTCATAATGGTACGCTTCGAATCAACAATTCCCAGCATTCAGAGGCCATTCCAATGCGGGAACCATGCGATCTGTATGTTCCGGGCTGCGAGATTCAGCGAAAAATGCATCCGGAAGATTTTGTTTACAAATTACGGGGGAAACATCCGGAAAGCAGCGGGAATGCTTCCGGACGCGTTCGTTTCATAATGGTACGCTTCGAATCAACAATTCCCAGCATTCAGAGGCCATTCCAATGCGGGAACCATGCGATCTGTATGTTCCGGGCTGCGAGATTCAGCGAAAATGCATCCGGAAGATTTTGTTTACAAATTACGGGAGAAACATCCAGAAAGCAGCGGGAATGCTTCCGGACGCGTTCGTTTCATAATGGTACGCTTCGAATCAACAATCCCCAGCATTCAGAGGCCATTCCAATGCGGGAACCATGCGATCTGTATGTTCCGGGCACCGAGCCTCAGCGAAGAACGTCCCCGCAAGATTTTGTTTACAAATTACGGGGGAAACATCCGTAAAGCAGCGGGAATGCTTCCGGACGCGTTCGTTTCATGATGGTACGCTTCGAATCAACAATCCCCAGCATTCAGAGGTCATTCCAATGCGGGAACAATGCGATCTGTATGTTCCGGGCTGCGAGATTCAGCGAAAAATGCATCCGGAAGATTTTGTTTACAAATTACGGGGGAAACATCCGGAAAGCAGCGGGAATGCTTCCGGACGCGTTCGTTTCATAATGGTACGCTTCGAATCAACAATTCCCAGCATTCAGAGGCCATTCCAATGCGGGAACCATGCGATCTGTATGTTCCGGGCTGCGAGATTCAGCGAAAAATGCATCCGGAAGATTTTGTTTACAAATTACGTGGGAAACATCCGGAAAGCAGCGGGAATGCTTCCGGACGCGTTCGTTTCATGATGGTACGCTTCGAATCAACAATCCCCAGCATTCAGAGGTCATTCCAATGCGGGAACAATGCGATCTGTATGTTCCGGGCTGCGAGATTCAGCGAAAAATGCATCCGGAAGATTTTGTTTACAAATTACGGGGGAAACATCCGGAAAGCAGCGGGAATGCTTCCGGACGCGTTCGTTTCATAATGGTACGCTTCGAATCAACAATTCCCAGCATTCAGAGGCCATTCCAATGCGGGAACCATGCAATCTGTATGTTCCGGGCTGCGAGATTCAGCGAAAAATGCATCCGGAAGATTTTGTTTACAAATTACGGGGGAAACATCCGTAAAGCAGCGGGAATGCTTCCGGACGCGTTCGTTTCATGATGGTACGCTTCGAATCAACAATTCCCAGCATTCAGAGGCCATTCCAATGCGGGAACCATGCGATCTGTATGTTCCGGGCTGCGAGATTCAGCGAAAAATGCATCCGGAAGATTTTGTTTACAAATTACGGGGGAAACATCCGGAAAGCAGCGGGAATGCTTCCGGACGCGTTCGTTTCATAATGGTACGCTTCGAATCAACAATTCCCAGCATTCAGAGGCCATTCCAATGCGGGAACCATGCGATCTGTATGTTCCGGGCTGCGAGATTCAGCGAAAAATGCATCCGGAAGATTTTGTTTACAAATTACGGGGGAAACATCCAGAAAGCAGCGGGAATGCTTCCGGACGCCTTCGTTTCATAATGGTACGCTTCGAATCAACAATCCCCAGCATTCAGAGGCTATTCCAATGGGGGAACCATGCGATCTGTATGTTCCGGGCAGCGAGATTCAGCGAAAAATGCATCCGTAAGATTTTGTTTACAAATTACGGGGGAAACATCCGTAAAGCAGCGGGAATGCTTCCGGACGCGTTCGTTTCATGATGGTACGCTTCGAATCAACAATTCCCAGCATTCAGAGGCCATTCCAATGCGGGAACCATGCGATCTGTATGTTCCGGGCTGCGAGATTCAGCGAAAAATGCATCCGGAAGATTTTGTTTACAAATTACGGGGGAAACATCCGGAAAGCAGCGGGAATGCTTCCGGACGCGTTCGTTTCATGATGGTACGCTTTGACGAGGCCATTCCAATGCGGGAACCATGCGATCTGTATGTTCCGGGCTGCGAGATTCAGCGAAAAATGCATCCGGAAGATTTTGTTTACAAATTACGGGGGAAACATCCAGAAAGCAGCGGGAATGCTTCCGGACGCGTTCGTTTCATAATGGTACGCTTCGAATCAACAATCCCCAGCATTCAGAGGCCATTCCAATGCGGGAACCATGCGATCTGTATGTTCCGGGCTGCGAGATTCAGCGAAAAATGCATCCGAAAGATTTTGTTTACAAATTACGGGGGAAACATCCAGAAAGCAGCGGGAATGCTTCCGGACGCGTTCGTTTCATGATGGTACGCTTCGAATCAACAATCCCCAGCATTCAGAGGCCATTCCAATGCGGGAACCATGCGATCTGTATGTTCCGGGCTGCGAGATTCAGCGAAAAATGCATCCGGAAGATTTTGTTTACAAATTACGGGGGAAACATCCAGAAAGCAGCGGGAATGCTTCCGGACGCGTTCGTTCCATAATGGTACGCTTCGAATCAACAATCCCCAGCATTCAGAGGCTGTTCCAATACGGGAACCAAGCGGAACGTTTGTTCCGGGATGCGAGAATCAGCGAAAAATGCATCCGGAAGATTTTGTTTACAAATTACGGGGGAAACATCCAGAAAGCAGCGGGAATGCTTCCGGACGCGTTCGTTTCATGATGGTACGCTTCGAATCAACAATCCCCAGCATTCAGAGGCCATTCCAATGCGGGAAAAATGCGATCTGTATGTTCCGGGCTGCGAGATTCAGCGAAAAATGCATCCGGAAGATTTTGTTTACAAATTACGGGGGAAACATCCAGAAAGCAGCGAGAATGCTTCCGGACGCATTCGTTTAATTATTTTTGAATTGAGCGCTCGTCGGATTCCATCGGTCGGTCGCAGTATCATTTTGAGTTCAATTTGATTGCTCTAACGAGATAGTAGAATGAGCGCTCGTCTGAGGACGGGCGCAGTGTCGATATAAGTTCAATATGGTTGAACTCATGTGATGATAGGGAAATGAGCGCTCGTCTGAGTCCATGAGGGTGGGCGCAGTAGCATTCTGAGTTCAATTAGGTTTCTCTAATGAGATTATAGAATGAGCGCTCGTTTTAATCCTTGGGGGCGGTCGCAGTGTCGATATGAGTTCAATTTGGTTGCACTTATGTGATGATAGTGAATTGAGCGCTCGTCTGAGTCAATGAGGGTTAGCGCAGTATCGATATGAGTTCAATTTGGTTGCACTTATGTGATGATAGTGGATTGAGCGCTCGTCTGAGTCAATGAGGGCGGGCGCAGTGTCAAAATGACTTCAATTTGGTTGCACTTATGTGATGATAGTGGATTAAGCGCCCGTCTGAGTCCATGAGGGCGGGCGCAGTGTCAAAATTACTTCAATTTGGTTGCACTTATGTGATGATAGTGGATTGAGTGCTCGTCTGAGTCAATGAGGGCGGGCGCAGCATCGATATGAGTTCAATTTGGTTGCACTTATGTGATGATAGTGGATTGAGCGCTCGTCTGAGTCAATGAGGGCGGGCGCAGTATCGATATGAGTTCAATTTGGTTGTACTTATGTGATGATAGAGGATTTAGTTCAATTTGGTTGTACTTATGTGATGATAGTAGATTGAGCGCTCGTCTTAGTCCATGAGGACGAATGCATTGTCGATATGAGTTCAATTTGGTTGCACTCATGTGATGATAGTGAATTGAGCGCTCGTCTGAGTCCATGAGGGCGGGCACAGTAGCATTTTGAGTTCAATTAGGTTTCTCCAAGGCGATAATAGAATGAGCGCTCGTTTGAATCCTTGGGGGCGGTCGCAGTACCGATATGAGAACAATTTGGTTAAACTTATGTGTCGATAGTGGATTGAGCGCACGTCTGAGTCAATGAGGGTGGGCGCTGTGTCGATATGAGTTCAATTTGTTTGCACTTATGTAATGATAGTGGATTGAGCGCTCGTCTGAGTCAATGAGGGTGGGCGCAGTATCGATAAGAGTTCAATTTGGTTGCACTTATGTGATGATAGTGGATTGAGCGCTCGTCTGAGCCAATGAGGGTGGGCGCAGTGTCGATATGACTTCAATTTGGTTCCACTTATGTGATGATAGTGGATTGAGCGCTCGTCTGAATCAATGAGTGTGGGCGCAGTATCGATATGAGTTCAATTTGGTTGCACTTATGTGATGATAGTGGATTGAGCGCTCGTCTGAGTCCATGAGGGTGGGCGCTGTGTCGATATGAGAACAATTTGGTTGCACTTATATGATGATAGTGGATTGAGCGCTCGTCTGAGTCCATGACTTCAATTTGGTTGCACTTATGATATGATAGTGGATTGAGCGCTCGTCTGAGGCAAAGAGGGCAGGCGTAGAGTCGATATGAGTTCAATTTGGTTGCACTTATGTGATGATAGTGGATTGAGCGCTCGTCTGAGTCCATGAGGGTGGGCACAGTACAATTTTGAGTTCAATTAGGCTTCTCTAAAGAGATAGTAAAATGAGCGCTCGTTTGAATCCTTGGGGGTGGTCACAGTGCCGATATGAGGTCAATTTGGTTGCACTTATGTGGTGACAGTGGATTGAGCGCACGTCTGAGTCAATGAGGGCGGGCACAGTGTCGATGTGAGTAGTGGTGATAGTGGATTGAACGCACGTCTGAGTCAATGAGGGCGGGCGCAGTGTCGATGTGAGTTCAATTTGGTTGTACTTATGTGATGATAGTAGATTGAGCGCTCGTCTGAGTCCATTAGGACGGATGCATTGTCGATATGAGTTCAATGTGGTTGCACTCATGTGATGATAGTGAATTAAGCGCTCGTCTGAGTCCATGAGGGCGGGCACAGTAGCATTTTGAGTTCAAGTAGGTTTCTCTAAGGCGATAGTAGAATGAGCGCTCGTTTGAATCCTTGGGGGTGGTCGCAGTACCGATAAGAAATTATGTGTCGATAGTGGATTAAGCGCATGTCTGAGTCAATGAGGGTGGGCGCTGTGTCGATATGAGTTCAATTTAGTTGCACTCATGTAATGATAGTGGATTGAGCGCTCGTCCGAGTCAATGAGGGTGGGTGCAGTATCGATATGAGTTCAATTTGGTTGCACTTATGTGATGATAGTGGATTGAGCGCTCGTCTGAGCCAATGAGGGTATCGATATGAGTTCAATTTGGTTGCACTTATGTGATGATAGTGGATTGAGCGCTCGTCTGAGTCCATGAGGGTGGGCGCTGTGTCGATATGAGAACAATTTGGTTGCACTTATGTGATGATAGTGGATTGAGCGCTCGTCTGAGTCCTTGAGGGTGGGCGCAGAGTCAATATGACTTCAATTTGCTTGCACTTATGTGATGATAGTGGATTGAGCGCTCGTCTGAGGCAATGAGGGCAGGCGCAGAGTCGATATGAGTTCAATTTGGTTGCACTTATGAGATGATAGTGGATTGAGCGCTCGTCTGAGTCCATGAGGGTGGGCACAGTACAATTTTGAGTTCAATTAGGCTTCTCTAAGGAGATAGTAAAATGAGCGCTCGTTTGAATCCTTGGGGGCGGTCACAGTGCCGATATGAGGTCAATTTGGTTGCACTTATGTGGTGACAGTGGATTGAGCGCACGTCTGAGTCAATGAGGGCGGGCGCAGTGTCGATGTGAGTAGTAGTGATAGTGGATCGAGCGCACGTCTGAGTCAATGAGGGCGGGCGCAGTGTCGATGTGAGTTCAATTTGGTTGTACTTATGTGATGATAGTAGATTGAGCGCTCGTCTGAGTCCATGAGGACGGATGCATTGTCGATATGAGTTCAATGTGGTTGCACTTATGTGATGATAGTGAATTGAGCGCTCGTCTGAGTCCATGAGGGCGGGCACAGTAGCATTTTGAGTTCAATTAGGTTTCTCTAAGGCGATAGTAGAATGAGCGCTCGTTTGAATCCTTGGGGGTGGTCGCAGTACCGATATGAAATTAAGTGTCGATAGTGGATTAAGTGCACGTCTGAGTCAATGAGGGCGGGCGCTGTGTCGATATGAATTCAATTTGGTTGCACTTATGTAATGATAGTGGATTGAGCGCTCGTCCGAGTCAATGAGGGTGGGTGCAGTATCGATATGAGTTCAATTTGATTGCACTTATGTGATGATAGTGGATTGAGCGCTCGTCTGAGCCAATGAGGGTGGGCGCTGTGTCGATATGACTTCAATTTGGTTCCACTTATGTGATGATAGTGGATTGAGCGCTCGTCTGAGTCAATGAGGGTGGGCGCTGTGTCGATATGAGAACAATTTGGTTGCAATTATGTGATGATAGTGGAATGAGTGCTTGCCTGAGTCCATGAGGGTGGGCGCAGAGTCGATATGACTTCAATTTGCTTGCACTTGCACTGTGATGATAGTGGATTGAGCGCTCGTCTGAGGCAATGAGGGCAGGCGCAGAGTCGATATGAGTTCAGTTTAGTTGCACTTATGTGATGATAGTAGATTGAGCGCTCGTCTGAGTCCATGAGGACGGATGCATTGTCGATATGAGTTCAATGTGGTTGCACTCATGTGATGATAGTGAATTGAGCGCTCGTCTGAGTCCATGAGGGCGGGCACAGTAGCATTTTGAGTTCAATTAGGTTTCTCTAAAGAGATGAGCCAGCCTAGGGCTGAAAATCTCTTTAATAAAGATAAAAAAAAGGTTTCTCTAAGGCGATAGTAGAATGAGCGCTCATTTGAATCCTTGGGGGTGGTCGCAGTACCGATATGAAATTATGTGTCGATAGTGGATTATGCGCACGTCTGAGTCAATGAGGGCGGGCGCTGTGTCGATATGAGTTCAATTTAGTTGCACTTATGTAATGATAGTGGATTGAGCGCTCGTCCGAGTCAATGAGAGTGGGTGCAGTATCGATATGAGCTCAATTTGGTTGCACTTATGTGATGATAGTGGATTAGGGTGGTCGGTATTGGCCATTTTTGACAAATACCGGTATTCGGTATTTGGTGGAGTCAATACCGGTAATACCGGTATAAACCGGTATTTTTGAAAATTTTAGAAATAAAGCTTGAATTTGAACTTTTCGGCGAAAAACAATATTTATTTATACTTGAAGTGTAAAAACCATTGCTTGTTTAGCTGGACAAAGTGAAATTTAAGTAGACATAACATACTGAGCAATTCATCACCCAATCCGCATAGGATTTTGTTCACAATATTGCCAGCTGCTAAGAATGCTCTCCCTGGTTTAATAGAAGTTGGACGAATGGTTTCAAGAGCGTCGAAAATCAATATCAAGTACTTGCCCTTAATCCCTTTAGATTCATAGTAGGAGAATAGTTTTGCTCTGCTGCAGTATCTTTACGAGTTGTTCTTTTACCGATAAACCAGAAAAATCCTCCATAGAGGTATCTTCTATGTACTGGTCGTCAGGTGTGGTCGTTACCTATGCATACTGCTCTGATGCATGAATGATAAGACGCTTCAAGATCTCGCCCACTTGCTTAATCAAAGACGGATGTCTTAAAGAAAATGCAAAAAACATGTCTGGTCAATTTCTTTTCGGCAGGATAATTCAGAAAAGCAAACAAATCAGCGTATTCTGATCGTCTCTTGGATTTATTCTTTGGGAGCATCGCAATCAGGGTAGAAATATTTCACAGTCAATGCAGTGAAAAACATGGATCTCAACATGGAGTGCGACTGGGTGCAGCCGAAAAATCATTTCCAACACCGACCATTCAATTTCGCATTCAGCCACTCACAAGTCGCTCTGACAGGCTGCTCAGTTCGCGCCTTACCGTATGAATGTGAGTGGCCCTGGCCCATTTAAACGCGTGGTGAATTTTTTCAATTTGCTGGGTGAATGTGTACATTTTGCTGTGGTAAATTTCATCTTCGCGGCGCAGTGGGTGATGGGAGTTCTGTTGTTTACTTTTCTGCCTCTCCGGGAATGTGAGGTTGATTTCAAAGCAGGAAGAAAATAAAAAATGATGTAAAATACATCACCTTCATCCAGTGCTGCCGAATATTTACAACCCTGATCGCAATGGAGACAATTTCTGTGGCTTTACTTGATAATTGTCACGTCAGCAGAGTAGTTCCATAGCAGCTTGAACAGGTTCGAAGGCTTGAATTATTTCACCTACCGAAATCAAAAATCATAACCACATAAGATAAGTTCGGATCGCAGTTTGAAATCGATCAAAGTTTTTTGAACGGCCCCCTAAAACTCTTTGAACGTGAACGTCGTCAATGATGCTTACTTGTGCAAATGTTCATTCATACGCGCATTCAATTGTTGTAAGTGTTTGTGGCACGGTGAATCGTTAGTTTAACTGAAAACTATTCGTGATTTTTTATACCAACAGCAAAATTTGAAATACCGAAAATACCGGTATTTTCCGTCTCTAAAACCGGTATTTTCGAAACTCAAAATTGGCCGGTAATACCGGTATTACCGGTTTCGGTATTACCGGTTAGACCACCCTATAGTGGATTGAGCGCTCGTCTGAGTCCATGATGGTGGGCGCTGTGTCGATATGAGAACAATTTGGTTGCACTTATGTGATGATAGTGGATTGAGCGCTCGTCTGAGTCCATGAGGGTGGGCGCAGAGTCAATATGACTTCAATTTGCTTGCACTTATGTGATGATAGTGGATTGAGCGCTCGTCTGAGGCAATGAGGGCAGGCGCAGAGTCGATATGAGTTCAATTTGGTTGCACTTATGTGATGATAGTGGATTGAGCGCTCGTCTGAGTCCATGAGGGTGGGCACAGTACAATTTTGAGTTCAATTAGGCTTTTCTAAGGAGATAGTAAAATGAGCGCTCGTTTGAATCCTTGGGGGCGGTCACAGTGCCGATATGAGGTCAATTTGGTTGCACTTATGTGGTGATAGTGGATTGAGCGCACGTCTGAGTCAATGAGGGCGAGCGCAGTGTCGATGTGAGTAGTAGTGATAGTGGATTGAGCGCACGTCTGAGTCAATGAGGGCGGGCGCAGTGTCGATGTGAGTTCAATTTGGTTGTACTTATGTGATGATAGTAGATTGAGCGCTCGTCTGAGTCCATGAGAACGGATGCATTGTCGATATGAGTTCAATGTGGTTGCACTCATGTGATGATAGTGAATTGAGCGCTCGTCTGAGTCCATGAGGGCGGGCACAGTAGCATTTTGAGTTCAATTAGGTTTCTCTAAGGCGATAGTAGAATGAGCGCTCGTTTGAATCCTTGGGGGTGGTCGCAGTACCGATATGAAATTATGTGTCGATAGTGGATTAAGTGCACGTCTGAGTCAATGAGGGCGGGCGCTGTGTCGATATGAATTCAATTTGGTTGCACTTATGTAATGATAGTGGATTGAGCGCTCGTCCGAGTCAATGAGGGTGGGTGCAGTATCGATATGAGTTCAATTTGGTTGCACTTATGTAATGATAGTGGATTGAGCGCTCGTCTGAGCCAATGAGGGTGGGCGCTGTGTCGATATGACTTCAATTTGGTTCCACTTATGTGATGATAGTGGATTGAGCGCTCGTCTGAGTCAATGAGGGTGGGCGCAGTATCGATATGAGTTCAATTTGGTTGCACTTATGTGATGATAGTGGATTGAGCGCTAGTCTGAGTCCATGAGAGCGGGCACAGTAGCATTTTGAATTAAATTTGGTTTCTCTAAGGAGATAGTAAAATGAGCGCTAGTTTGAATCCTTGGGGCGGTCGCAGTGTCAATATGAGTTCAATTTGGTTGCACTCATGTGATGATAGTGGATTGAGCGCTCGTCTGAGTCCATGAGGGCGAGCACAGTAGCATTTTGAATTAAATTTGGTTTCTTTAAGGCGATAGTAAAATGAGCGCTCGTTTGAATCCTTGGGGCGGTCGCAGTGTCGATATGAGATCAATTTGGTTAAACTTATGTGATGATAGTGCATTGAGCGCACGTCTGAGTCAATGAGGGCGGGCGCAGTGTCGATATAAGTTCAATTTGGTTGCACTCATGTGATGATAGTGGATTGAGCGCTCGTCTGAGTCCATGAGGGCGGGCCCAGTAGCATTTTTAGTTCAATTAGGTTTCTTCAAGGAGATAGTAGAATGAGCGCTCGTTTGAATCCTTGGGGGCGGTCGCAGTGTCGATATGAGATCAATTTGGTTATACTTATGTGTTGATAGTGGATTGAGCGCACGTCTGAGTCAATGAGGGTGGGCGCAGTGTCGATATGAGTTCAATTTGGTTGCACTCATGTGATGATAGTAGATTGAGCGCTCGTCTGAGTCAATGAGGGCGGGCGCAGTAGCATTTTTAGTTCAATTAGGTTTCTTCAAGGAGATAGTAGAATGAGCGCTCGTTTGAATCCTTGGGGGCGGTCACAGTGCCGATATGAGATCAATTTGGTTGCACTTATGTGGTGATAGTAGATTGAGCGCTCGTCTGAGTCAATGAGGGCGGGCGCAGTATCGATATGAATTCAATTCGGTTGCACTTATGTGATGATAGTGGATTGAGCGTTCGTCTGAGTCCATGAGGGCGGGCACAGTAGCATTTTGAGTTCAATTAGGTTTTTCTAAGGCGATAGTAGAATGAGCGCTTGTTTGAATTCTTGGGGCGGTCGCAGTATCGATATTAGACCAATTTGATTGTACTTATGTGGTGATAGTGGATTGAGCGCTCGTCTGAGTCCATGAGGGCGGGCACAGTAGCATTTTGAATTAAATTTGGTTTCTCTAAGGAGATAGTAAAATGAGCGCTCGTTTGAATCCTTGGGGCGGTCGCAGTGTCAATATGAGTTCAATTTGGTTGCACTCATGTGATTATAGTGGATTGAGCGCTCGTCTTAGTCCATGAGGGCGGGCACAGTAGCATTTTGAATTAAATTTGGTTTCTCTAAGGAGATAGTAAAATGAGCGCTCGTTTGAATCCTTGGGGCGGTCGCAGTGTCGATATGAGATCAATTTGGTTAAACTTATGTGATGATAGTGCATTGAGCGCACGTCTGAGTCAATGAGGGCGGGCGCAGTGTCGATATAAGTTCAATTTGGTTGCACTCATGTGATGATAGTGGATTGAGCGCTCGTCTGAGTCCATGAGGGCGGGCCCAGTAGCATTTTTAGTTCAATTAGGTTTCTTCAAGGAGATAGTAGAATGAGCGCTCGTTTGAATCCTTGGGGGCGGTCGCAGTGTCGATATGAGATCAATTTGGTTAAACTTATGTGATGATAGTGCATTGAGCGCACGTCTGAGTCAATGAGGGCGGGCGCAGTATCGATATGAATTCAATTCGGTTGCACTTATGTGATGATAGTGGATTGAGCGTTCGTCTGAGTCCATGAGGGCAGGCACAGTAGCATTTTGAGTTCAATTAGGTTTCTCTAAGGAGATAGTAAAATGAGCGCTCGTTTGAATCCTTGGGGGCGGTCACAGTGCCGATATGAGATCAATTTGGTTGCACTTATGTGGTGACACTGGATTGAGTGCTCGTCTGAGTCAATGAGGGTGGGCGTTGTGTCGATATGAATTCAATTCGGTTGCACTTATGTGATGATAGTGGATTGAGCGTTCGTCTGAGTCCATGAGGGCGGGCACAGTAGCATTTTGAGTTCAATTAGGTTTTTCTAAGGCGATAGTAGAATGAGCGCTTGTTTGAATCCTTGGGGCGGTCGCAGTATCGATATTAGATCAATTTGATTGTACTTATGTGGTGATAGGGGATTGAGCGCTCGTCTGAGTCCATGAGGGTGGGCACAGTAGCATTTTGAGTTCAATTAGGTTTCTCTAAGGAGATAGTAAAATGAGCGCTCGTTTGAATCCTTGAGGGCGGTCACAGTGTCGATATGAGATCAATTTGGTTGCACTTATATGGTGATAGTGGATTGAGCACACGTCTAGGTCAATGATGGCGGGCGCAGTGTCGATATGAGTTCAATTTGGTTGTACTTATGTGATGATAGTAGATTGAGCGCTTGTCTGAGTCCATGAGGACGGATGCATTGTCGATATGAGTTCAATTTGGTTGCACTCATGTGATGATAGTGGATTGAGCGCTCGTCTTAGTCCATGAGGGCGGCACAGTAGCATTTTGAGTTTAATTAGGTTTCTCTAAGGCGATAGTAGAATGAGCGCTCGTTTGAATCCTTGGGGCGGTCGCGGTGTCGATATGAGATCAATTTGGTTGTACTTATGTGGTGATAGTGGATTGAGCGCTCGTCTAAGCCCATGAGGGCGGGCGCTGTGTCGATATGACTTCCATTTGGTTGCACTCATGTGATTATAGTGGATTGAGCGCTCGTCTGAGTCCATGAGAGCGGGCATAGAAGTATTTTGATTTCAATTTGGTTTCTCTAAGGAGATAGCAGATTGAGCGCTCGTTTGAATCCTTGGGGCGGTCGCAGTGTCGATATAAGATCAATTTAGTTGTACTGCTCGTCTGAGTCCATGAGGGCGGGCACAGTAGCATTTTGAGTTCATTTAGGTTTCTCTAAGGGGATAGTAGAATGAGCGCTCGTTTGAATTCTTTGGGGCGGTCGCAGTGTCAATATGAGATCAATTTGGTTGCACTCATGTGATGATAGTGGATTGAGCGCTCGCTGAGTCCATGAGGGCGGGCACAGTAGCATTTTGAGTTCAATTTGGTTTCTCTAGGAAGATAGTAGAATGAGCGCTCGTTTGAATCCTTGGGGGCGGTCACAGTGTCGATATGTGTTCAATTTGTTTACACTTATGTGATAATAGTGGATTGAGCGCTCATCTGAGTCAATGAGGGCGGGCGCACCACCATCATCACAGTAGCAATTTGAGATCAATTCAATTATTTTAATAAACCTAAAATTTATTTCTTATTTCAGCAATCGTATACTACTTTTTAATTACATTTACTAACCGTTTCATAGTTTTAATCCACAATAAATAGAAGTGGATTGTTAGAAACCCGTATAAAATTTAGAAAAAAGTGATATTGTAAAGACCTCAGCTATTAGCAGCAGGACTTTGCGATTTAGTAGAAACTTCTTATAGTTGGGAAAATCATATTTGAAAAGAATTTCTACCTCTAATTGAATATTAAAAGGTTTTCTGGATTTGAAGATACAAAAGTTGAAAGTTTAATCATCCATCGTGGAACCAATGCTAACAGAATCCTGAATTGGCAAAACATTTTCAGTTGGATAGTACGGTTTTTTTGTTCAAGAAAAAACACGTTGGGGACATAGGAGGAGGGGGTCAAAATCTACAAAAAATATGTGGATTGCTCTAGTAATGAGTAGAGACATAAGCCATTGAACTAATTCTTTCATAAAAATAATTTATTTTTGATTAAAGAAGTTATGAAAATTTTCAATGAAATTGTTATGCGGATACATTTAGTACAAGCAAGCATGTATATATTTTCTACATTTCTTCCGAAAAAAGGCACAATTTCCATCGTGGTATACATGGCCGGGGGGTCTGGCCATCTTAAATTCAATTACATGTAAAATGTGAACAGTACCGCCCATGATATCATGATTGACGTAATAACCTCTCAAAATTTCAGCTAATTTAACTTACTTTCGCATTTATTACGGTAATTCAATCGTTGTAACATCGATAAGTTGCATGTCTCAAACCTCATTTAAGTTTTTACGGGTAAATTGTTTAAGATTTGCGATATTTGTCTTCAAGTAATTCCAAATATCAACTATAAAATCATGGCCAGATTTTATATTAAATATTCAAAAATAGCAAAGTTCATTTAATCATCGTACAATGTTCTGTGAAATTGTTCTGTAACATACCAACAATCGAGCGATCAGAACCAATTTCCAAATCGAATGTCAAATGTCGGAGGTGTATTTTCCTATAAATTTTGACTCAAAGCCCCATAAAAACATTTAATCAAATGCGCAGCTTATGCTACAAGCGATTGAGCTGAAATTTTGAGGGATTGATATTCTCACCATAAGACACAATCCAGGAGGGGGGGGGGGCGTGGAATTAGACAACTTTTTGTTTCCTGGGCGAGTCTACTGGATACTTTGCGCTTTGATACTTGAGCGCTTGCCAGAGCCCTATGATGGCAAACACAGCACGAGTTTGAGTCTAAATATGTTGCACTGAGACGTTCATAGTGACTTGAGCGCTCGCCAGAGTCCCATGAGAGCGGACACAGCATGAATTTGAGGACAAAATTGTTACTCTGAGACGTTCATAGTGTCTTGAGCGCTCGCCAGAGTTCCATGATAGCGAACACATCATGAATTTAAGTACAAAATTGTTACTCTGAGACGTTCATAGTGAATTCAATACCTAATTTCCATAACGACTTATCTGCTATTGTAAATAAAGATTCGATTTGACGAATCTGATGGCACTCCCACGCTAACCATCACCATCTACACGTAAGTGAAGGCTTCGGCTACCTGATATGGTGTTGGTTTGCGTGGGAGTGCCATTAGATTCGTCTAATCGGCGTTTGAATCCTTGTTTACAAAACCAGATAAGCCGTTTTGAATTTTTTTTATTGAATTGAGTGCCCCCCCGAGTCCCATAAAGGCGAACACAGCATAAGTTTGAGTCTAAATCTGCTGCACTGAGACGTTCATGTGAATTGAGCGCTCGCCAGAGTCCCATAAGGGGGAAAACAACATGAATTTGAGTACAAGATTGGTACTCTGAGACGTTTATAGTGAATTGAGTGCTCGCCAGAGCCCCATGAGGGCGGATACATCATGAGTTTGAGTTCAAAAGTGTTGCCTTGAGACGTTCATAGTGTCTTGAGCCCTCGCTAGAGTTCCATGAGGGCATGACTCAGATTCGATTTGATTACAATTTAGTTACTCGTAGGTGCTCATAGTTAAATGAGTGATCGTCTAAGTCCCATGTGGGTGGACATGAATTTGATTTGAGTACAATTCGGTTACTCTGAGGCTTTCATAGTGAATCGAGCGATCATCGGACTCCCATAAAGGCGGACACAGATTCGATTTGGGTACAATTTGATTACTCTGAGCCTGAGGTGTTCATTGTGAAATGAGTGATCATCTGAGTCCCTTGAGTGGGCGGACATAGATTTGATTTACTCTGAGGCCTTCATAGTAAGTTGATAGATCCTTTGAGTTTTGTAGTGCGGACATAGAATCAATTTTAGTACAATATGTTTGATTCGAGGCATCCATAATGAGCTCAGCGAACGTCTGAAACCCATGAAGTTAGACACAGATTCGACTTGAGTACATTATGGTTACTCTGAGACCTTCATTGTGAGTTGGGCGGTCTTGTGAGTCATGTGAGGGCGGCCTTAGTAGCAATTGGAGTACAATTTAATTGCTCTAAGGCATTCATAGTGAATAGTTTGTTTTGGTCGATTGATGAACATTTAAAATTAAAATTTAAGCCGGTACACCTTATTAGTTTTCATTTTACCGTGACACACCACGATAACAAATTTGTCTTGGCTTAGACAACGGACAGCACTCTCATGCAACACTTTTGTTGATTAGTGATACATTTTCCGATGCCGAAAAAAAAATCTTTTTACTAGGGTAGGAATCAAACCGACATTTCTCAGCACATGCCACTAGATGATTGAAGTTACCCAGAAGCATTTTAAACGTCCAAAATACATGGGCGTAAAACTGTTAATGAAGTAAAGCTTAGGAGTGTGAAAACAAGCATTTTTATGGAATGTTTGTTCAATGAAGATACCTAAATTTGTGGAGACGAAACATAAAAAAAAGAAAAAAATGTCGGGTGCAGGCGAAATTCAACGGACGCGGACGTAAAGTCATTTGTTTTGTTCCGTTTGTTGAGCTGAGTCGATTGGTATACAATACTATGGGTCTAAGAGCCTTTTATAAAAAGTTCGTTGTCGGAGTGAAATGATAGCCTTTCTTTACAGCAAATGATCAGAGTGCAAAATTTCCCTAAAAGCATTGCAAATTAGTGAAAAGATCTTCAGAAGTTTCGATACTGGTTTGAAGCTATTTCAAAAAAGCATTCTAAGGCTGTGAACCATTCCACCGATTCGTTTAACTTTTAGTTAAAATTTGACACTTCGATGGTTATTTTCCCATCGTGGTTAAAATTTTACTCCGAAGCCTACCCATTTGAGTTTTTAAAGATTGATAGTTATTCGGAAGGAAATGAATTTGGCGCCAATTTTCTCGCGAACAAAGTTTAACTATTGAACTGTCAAATCTAACCATGCTCCGGAGCAGGGTTATTTTTAACCACGGCGAAATAACCATCGAACTGTCAAATTTTAACTACAAGTTAAACGAATCGGTGGAATGGTTCACAGCCTAAGTTGGAGGTATTTCTTTTAGAAAATGTATCAATGATATGAGGTAATTAGAAAGGCTAGCTTGTCAAAGTTAGGCATTTCGTATGAAAAACAACCTTTGTTGAGGCAGTCATCAATTCGAGGCGCGTAGGACCTCTAAATTAAGTAAGAGTTTTCTGTAAATTCTTTTAGATAAAAATGCATTGGTATTAAATGGAGGCGATTTAAATAGACAATAAAAACTTGACTTGGACAGAGGGCGGAGCAATCAAGAAAAAAATAATCCAATATTCAATACAAAGTACAGTTGAAATTTCGATCAATGTTTTACTCATCAACATAATTGTTTTTGAAAGAAGTCGGCACATAAACCTAATAATCATAATACGATGCATTACATTCAATGAGTTTAGAAAGCGAAATTTCATTGGTATTTTGAAAACTATAGGAGTTCCGTTCCATCACAGTGTATATTTTGGAGATCCCATTTCATTAGAATTTCACTTTCATTCTAACATGCCAATTGAACTCTAGCAAAAATGATGCACGCGCCACGAGTGATCGATTGGCCAACTAATGATTATTTGAATTGACCAGTAAATCAGTAAACGATGGGAATTTGAGGAGTGTTATGTCTGTTTGTCTGTGCTTTACATATGAATTCTTGTTTATGCAGATGACGCATCAAACTAATATCTGGTGTTACTCTGGCGGTATTACGTGTTTTGTTTGATCTTGAGTAAGTATTAAATTGAATTTATTCACATTTAGGCGTGGGGCGCAATTTTCAAATCAATAAAGTTTGATGGGCGGATTTTCCAAGGGGCGCAAAATTTTAAATGTATGAGTAACCAGCTCATGATTTGCCATGACAGCACTGAATCCGAGTGACAAATCGATACACATGTCATTCGATTGAGTTCGGAAGTTTTGCAAGTGTAATTTTTAATAGATGGGAGAAAACTGGAACACAAGAATATGTACCAACTTGTATATCGCATAAAAGCCGTTGCTGTTGGTTGCAGAATTGGAGTCTACCCATCGCGTTGATGTAGGAATCAATTATTCCGACCGTTTGAATAATTGCAACCAGAAACCACGGGAGGATTAACAGTCCATTCAGTCGATCGTCAGAAATTTACCAATTCACACGAAAAACAAAACGGAGCGCAAATGAGTTGGTAGGTGTTGAACGTGTTCGATTCAATTGTTGAAAAGCGAAACACCGGCTGGCGATCCATTCGAAATTCTGCGCTTTAGGTTCGCGAATTTTATTCAACATTGTGTCTTTGGGCAGCGGAAACGATGCACACAAAGCACAACTCTGATTATTGGAAACGGCGTCGGAATGGAAATATCGAAACTCGACAGTGGGGCATTGTATTCTGACACGTGCAATCAGCTGTATAGAGTTGCAGGAAATATTTTTTCAGAAAAGGGGACAAAAAACCGTGAGCTGTAAATCCACTTTCGAATCAATTCAATGATAAAACAAAAGCTGAATTTATCTGTTGTTGAATCTGCTTAATTTGTGTTCAGGCTGATGTTGTAACATCATTCGATCAGTCTAATTTTCAAACTGAAGGAATTCTAATATCCTTTTCCTTGTGTCGTTGGTAATAGGAAAACTATTAAATTATTCAACTGGAAAGCAGATGCTGTAAGCATCTTACTGCAAATCAATCACCCTCTAATCCACCATGGAAATAGCTCAAATTATCTTTCATTTTCTTTTTAGTATCATCTATGTTCGACATCGTCGAACGATAATAGAGAGCATTTCATATTAATCGTTTTACGAAAATATTCAAATTCCAATGCGCAAAACAAGAACTTCGAACAGTCAGCGTTGCTAAATTTTTATATTCTTCTGACCTTCAATTTTTTGATCGTGATTCCAAATTGATTTAAATGGAAATCGTTTCGAACAAATCACGCACTGACGAAGAAGGCATGCCTCGGTAGCCAATTCCATCGCGTTCTACGGCCGCCGCCCGCCAATTAAATCCCTCAGTACATGCGTAGTTCGCCTCAAATGGGATGTGTGAAAATAGACCAACATCAGATCAGATCCGATCAGTCCAGCCCACAATCGATTGGTAGATTACGAGGCGGCATCTTTCGACAACCGAGTTTCCAAATGGTCCGACTGGCTATCTCTTGAGTTCTTGAGCACTGGTACAAAAAAGCGTACCGTCATCATCGCACGCTGCTGCTGAAAGTGCTGATGCGAAGACCGTTCAGTCAGATTGATCTGTGAATGGAACCGCTATATCAGTGATCTCCAAAGTAGCCGCGGGCCGCATGCGGCCCTTTAAGCATTTTCCTGCGGCCCGCGAAGGATTTCTAAGAATACACTACATGTGGCCCATTGATAAGCATTATACGACAGGAAAAGCTTTTTATCATTCCCGATACTTCGTTGTACACGGGAATCTGTCAAGTTCTCATCTTTATGATGTTGAAGCTTGATTTAGGTTATGTAGGTCGACAGCAAATATATTTCGATGTTATCACTCCGGGTTATGTTAGTAGCAAATTGGGTTTTAATCGCAGATTTAAAGGAACTAAAGGTACACTACTCCGTAATAAGAACGCTTTTATTTTTCAAAATAGTTTAGTTTTAGCAAAATTCAACTGAAATTTTGCTGGATTTTTACTTCCTGCAAATACGTTGACTATCCTCCGTAGAAAACTATGGATTCTGTTCAAACTACCATTCGAATTCTATTCAGAAACGAATTCTGTTCAGAATTTCAAACAGAATCCTAATCGGACTCTATTCAAAGTTTCAAACGAATTCCGAAAGGATACTGCTTCAAATCTCGATCGGAATTCTGTTCAGAATCACGAATGGATACACTTGTTTACAAAATAAGCTACGCCCAAATCGCAAATCGGCCCCAATACACTATATTTTGTAATATGCAATTTGAACTGAAGAATAAATGTTGCAAATAATATACTGCGGCCCGCTTCAACAGCTCGAAATTTCTGTACGGCCCTTAATAGTAAGCATGCTGGGGACCACTGCGCTATATGATCCACTGACTGGGTAATTGGCTCTATCAATTGGAATTTTTGTTTCGATTGAAGCGTTCGTGTCATGAGAAGAATAACATTGATTTTTTTTTTTCGTAAGAATTGTTTACAATAAACTGAATGGATTTTATGACAGTCAGTTTTATGACAGACAGTTCATATTTCTGGAACCATTGACCAGGTATATTTTTGATCAATTCCTGAGACATAAATAAGTACGCGGGGCCTTGCTTAGCCGTGCGGTAAGACGCGCGACTACAAAGCAAGACCATGCTGAGGGTGGCTGGGTTCGACTCCCGGTGCCGGTCTAGGCAATTTCGGATTGGAAATTGTTTCGACTTCCCTGGGCATGAAAGTATCATCGAGGTAGCCTCATGATAAACGAATTCAAAAATGGTAATTTGGCTTAGAAATCTCACAGTTGATAACTGTGGAAGTGCTTAATGAACACTAAGCTGCGAGGCGGCTCTGTCCCAGTGTGGGGATGTAATGCCAATAAGAAGAAGAAGAATAAATAAGTACGCAATATTGTAATTGTAATTTTGTAATTTATCAGCCTTCACCCTGGCCAACAGCGTTCGCCCATCTACACTTAAGTTAGGTGAAGACCTACCAAGCCTTCACCGTTATCATGCGCTAGACCGTATAGTACACCGGCTTCCAACCACAAGCAGGCGCTGGGTTCAACCATTCCCACAAGTATCGGATACATTAAAAGAAAAGAGAGTTGATAGGAAGGGAAATGTAGTTGAGAAGATTTACGATTGCTGAAACGAGACAATGATTTTATGATTAGTATAGTAACTCCACGTAGACGAATAACGATTATCTCTTAGATCCATGAGTTCAACTCCATGCCACTCTGTCAACTGTAACTCCATGTTGGATGTTGCTGTTCTTCAAAAGCCGATCGTCTGTAACAAAAAATAATGAGGGGGCCTCCATCATTGGCCCCAAAGAATTAGTGATTGTTCTTTAGACCGTTTTTACGATATTAAATGGAGAATATATGCATTGTATAAAGGTAGGTATTTTGAACCGACTTCTTTCACTACTATTAGAATATATGATTTTTAATCCCAGTTCTACCCGTTTCGAATCTCAAGTGTACATCACATTGCTACATTGCTCCTATTTATTTAATGAATAAAACAATGAAGATTTGAATCATACAACTAAACAAAATAATATATCTCCTGCGTCGCGTCATGCTGAAAAACAAGCTCCCTATCATTTGCTGTCTAAGTATATAACTAATCAAACTGAACCAAAACAACCACACCAAACCTAAAAAACTCCTTATCGATCCCGAGTCAGCCGGCTGACACGCGTCAAAAATATGTTCCATGCGTGCCTCCACATTAAGTAATATTATGAGTGCTGATCACTTATGACACCGAAAGATCATGACTAAAATAGAGGGAGACAGATGTTGTTTCCGCTTATCAGTTTAGCATCATCAGTGGAAAATAATTCAAATCAACTTTGGTAATCAAAATGATATCCTTACCGCCCTGAAACTACCATTAAGCCCCAAACGCAATACAACGGAACGGCGACGGAAACGGCAAATTTGACAGACAATATATGGGCTAAGTGTCAAATTTTCCGTTTCCGTCACCGTTCCGTTGTATTGCGTTTGGGGCTTTACTCACTGAATCGGGGAATAAATGCAATGTCACGCAGAGTTTAAACCCTCTCTTGCGCTAAGTAATACTGAAAACAAACCTATCTAATAATATGATGCGTAGAAACAATCCTAAAATTGTGCGTGGTAAAATAAGTTATATTATTAGTTAATTTTGTTAAACCCTAACTACCCCACATTACACTGGCCCGCTTGGAGTCAACCGGTGGCACTTGGTCTTAGCATTCGTTTTCTTTTAAATTCTATAACAATTGACCACGCTTACCCCCATATTAGTAATATGTAGAACGAATGCTTGACTATTACTATACTAAGTATAGTAAAAGACCGGAAGTAATAATTGGGCCAGCCACCACCAAGAATAAATAAGTACGCAATATGAAAAAAAAATTATTTTGTAGTAGAAAGACTTTCAGCCCTAAGCTGGCTCGTCCCTGGAATGTTAGTAATTTTCCATTTTAATAAATGTAAATGATCAATAATTGATAGAAGCAATTACTGGGAGTGTCATCACTCTATCATGTGGTGTCATTCTCTATTTCCTACTCAATCGTAAGCGTTAGAGAAACAGTTCTATGAATAATTCGATCAGATCTGATGCATCATAATACTGCCCTTTTTGTTATGAACACTAGACCGCTAGACCGTAAAACGAGTTTACTTCTCCAATATGAAAGGTATCTTGTGGTTGTGTAGGGAATGGGAATGTATTAGGAATTTATAACAGGTGCGGCAAAACATCACAAGGACGCCCCACAGTCGCTTTACTAAGACTTATAACCTTTTGGACAAGAGTTACCATTGCGGTAATAGCAACATCTGATGTCCTTTACGTATTTAGTTTCCAATATATAAAGCACTAGAATTAAATAAAAGAAAATAACGTGCATCGTGCTCACCAAATTCATCCATTTTGTAGTCCACCTTAAACCAACTAAATCAAACGTACATCAATCACAGGCATACTCACGAACTTGATTGTCAAACGACTTCCGATTAGAATTGTGCTTTTTCGTTATTCAACACACCTCATCTCTGAACCGTACCTGAACCGTACCGTTCACATCCGTAATTCAGGTCCGTCCGTGTGAACCCTTAATCATCGCCAACACAAAGTATTCAGGACCTTCCGTTCTTCCCGTCGACAACGAGTAGTAAGTCACCTAGGTCTATCGGCTTCCGTTCGTCGAACCATTTCGACGATTGGTAGATCGTCGAAAGATGCTTCTTCTTGCTCCATTTCTCCTGCATTCTGTCTGCCAGAAGCTAGAGCCGCTTAAAGACGTTTCGCAGAATTTCGGCAAAACCCGTCGAAAACGTCCATTAGGAAATGGTTCAGCGTCAGTATTTCTGCTTCACCAGAGTCTTGCGGCAAGTAGTTCAACGGACGCGTGTTGGTCATGTCCGCCGCTTCCACAGAAGTTGTCATCAATATCTCGCCCGTGAGCTTTGTACCGCGATGCGATGATAGTGGACCCCGTTCCAGAAGCTTAGCGATCAACGATTTGATTAACAGTAATTTAAGAGGTGCTGTTGCAGATCTCCTGATGGTCGCAAAATTTCTCCACCGTATTCCCGAAAGAAACGAAGCTTCGTTGGTTGTCCAGCTTAGGAAGGTCCAACCTATTGTCCAACAAACTCTTGAGCAGTTGCTCCGGCGACCATAATAACAACGTAGCTGGAACTCGACTCCAGCAGTATAAACTAGCCCGACACCAGATTGAGTCCACTACGCTCATTTTATCGAAAACTGTTGTTGCCCCAGTCCTTCTTTGCTCCCTTTCATCATTCGCCTCCTGATCTTCCGCAAATCGCGCCATTTGGCTCCAATTACGACTTGAAGCTCCTGCTCGATTATCCCGTTTCTCCTTTCTCATCGGCATCCTCGTCCTGTGCCAGCCTTCTGACGTTTTTCTGGGTCAGCATCAATACATTTTGAAGAATTTTGCAGAAACCCTTTTTTCAAGCGGCTCCAAAGCCTCGTTTCAAGAGACTCGGAAGCTCCTTTTTAAGATGCTAGGCAGCCTCGTTCCCAGAGGCTCGAAAGCCTCGTTCCAAGAGGCTCGAAAGCCTCCTTCTAAGAGGCTCAGAAGCCTCTTTCAAGAGGCTCGAAAGTCTCCTTCCAGAGGTTCGAAAGCCTCCTTTCATGAGACTCGGAAGCCTTTTCTCAAGAGGCTCGAAAGCCTCCTTTCAAAAGGCTCGAAAGCCTCCTTTCAAGCGGCTTGGAAGCCTCATGTCAAGCAGCTCGGAACCTTGCTTTCAAAGCTTTCAAGAAGCTCAAAAGCCTCTTTTTAAGCGGCTTGAAAGCCTCCTTTCAAGCGCCACAGAAGCTTTATTTCAAACGGTTTGAAAGACTTCTTTCAAGTGACTCGGAAACCTCCATTCAAAAGGCTCGGAAGGATCATTTCAAGAGGCTCGGAAGCCTCCTTTCAAGAGGATCAGAAGCTACATTTCAAGCGATTCAAAAGCCTCATTTCAAGCGTCTCAGAAGCCTTCTTTCAGAAGCCTTCATCTCACTGAGCCTTTTGAAAGGAGGCTTCCTAGCCTCTTGAAAGGAGGCTTCCGAGCCTCTTGAAAGGAGGCTTCCGAGCCTCTTGAAAGGAGGCTTCCGAGCCTCTTGAAAGGTGGCTGTTCAAGCCTCTTGAAAGGAGGCTTGAGCCTCTTGAAAGGAGGCTTCGAGCCTCTTGAAAGGAGGCTGAGCCTCTTGAAAGGAGGCTTGAGCCTCTTGAAAGGAGGCTTGAGCCTCTTGAAAGGAGGCTTCTGAGCCTCTTGAAAGGAGGCTCTGAGCTCTTGAAAGGAGGCTTCTGAGCCTCTTGAAAGGAGGCTTCTGAGCCTCTTGAAAGGAGGCTTCTGAGCCTCTTGAAAGGAGGCTTCCTGAGCCTCTTGAAAGGAGGCTTGAGCCTCTTGAAAGGAGGCTTGAGCCTCTTGAAAGGAGGCTCTGAGCCCCTTGAACGGAGGCCTGAGGCCTCTTGAAAGGAGGCACGAGCCTCTTGAAAGGTGGCTGAGCCTCTTGAAAGGAGGCTGAGGCCTCTTGAAAGGAGGCTGAGCCTCTTGAAAGGAGGCTTTGAGGCCTCTTGAAAGGAGGCTGAGGCCTCTTGAAAGGAGGCTTGAGGCCTCTTGAAAGGAGGCTGAGCCTCTTGAAAGGAGGCTGAGCCTCTTGAAAGGAGGCTTCTGAGCCTCTTGAAAGGAGGCCTCTTGAAGGAGGCTGAGCCTCTTGAAAGGAGGCTTGAGCCTCTTGAAAGGAGGCTTCTGAGCCTCTTGAAAGGAGGCTTCTGAGCCTCTTGAAAGGAGGCTTCTGAGCCTCTTGAAAGGAGGCTTCTGAGCCTCTTGAAAGGGAGGCTTCTGAGCCTCTTGAAAGGAGGCTTCTGAGCCTCTTGAAAGGAGGCTCTGAGCCTCTTGAAAGGAGGCTTCTGAGCCTCTTGAAAGGAGGCTTGAGCCTCTTGAAAGGAGGCTCTGAGGCCTCTTGAAGGAGGCTTCTGAGCCTCTTGAAAGGAGGCTTCTGAGCCTCTTGAAAGGAGGCTTCTGAGCCTCTTGAAAGGAGGCCTGAGCCTCTTGAAAGGAGGCTCTGAGCCTCTTGAAAGGAGGCTTCTGAGCCTCTTGAAAGGAGGCTTCTGAGCCTCTTGAAAGGGAGGCTTCTGAGCCTCTTGAAAGGAGGCTTGAGCCTCTTGAAAGGAGGCTTCTGAGCCTCTTGAAAGGAGGCTTCTGAGCCTCTTGAAAGGAGGCTTCTGAGCCTCTTGAAAGGAGGCTTCTGAGCCTCTTGAAAGGAGGCTTCTGAGCCTCTTGAAAGGAGGCTCTGAGCCTCTTGAAAGGAGGCTTCTGAGCCTCTTGAAAGGAGGCTTCTAAGCCTCTTGAAAGGAGGCCTGAGCCTCTTGAAAGGAGGCTCTGAGCCTCTTGAAAGGAGGCTTCTGAGCCTCTTGAAAGGAGGCTTCTGAGCCTCTTGAAAGGAGGCTTCTGAGCCTCTTGAAAGGAGGCTTCTGAGCCTCTTGAAAGGAGGCTTCTGAGCCTCTTGAAAGGAGGCTTCTGAGCCTCTTGAAAGGAGGCTTGAGCTCTTGAAAGGAGGCTCTGAGCTCTTGAAAGGAGGCTTTGAGCCTCTTGAAAGGAGGCTTCTGAGCCTCTTGAAAGGAGGCTTCTGAGCCTCTTGAAAGGAGGCCTGAGCCTCTTGAAAGGAGGCTTCTGAGCCTCTTGAAAGGAGGCTTCTGAGCCTCTTGAAAGGAGGCTTCTGAGCCTCTTGAAAGGAGGCTTCTGAGGCCTCTTGAAAGGAGGCTTCTGAGCCTCTTGAAAGGAGGCTCTGAGCCTCTTGAAAGGAGGCTTCTGAGCCTCTTGAAAGGAGGCCTGAGCCTCTTGAAAGGAGGCTCTGAGCCTCTTGAAAGGAGGCCTGAGCCTCTTGAAAGGAGGCCTGAGCCTCTTGAAAGGAGGCTTCTGAGCCTCTTGAAAGGAGGCTTCCTGAGCCTCTTGAAAGGAGGCTTCCTGAGCCTCTTGAAAGGAGGCTTCTGAGCCTCTTGAAAGGAGGCTTCTGAGCCTCTTGAAAGGAGGCTTCTGAGCCTCTTGAAAGGAGGCTTCTGAGCCTCTTGAAAGGAGGCCTGAGCCTCTTGAAAGGAGGCTTCATGCCTCTTGGAAAGGAGGCCTGAGCCTCTTGAAAGGAGGCTTCTGAGCCTCTTGAAAGGAGGCTTCTGAGCCTCTTGAAAGGAGGCTCTGAGCTCTTGAAAAGAGGCTTCTGAGCCTCTTGAAAGGAGGCTTCAGAGCCTCTTGAAAGGAGGCTTCTGAGCCTCTTGAAAGGAGGCTTCTGAGCCTCTTGAAAGGAGGCCTGAGCCTCTTGAAAGGAGGCTTCTGAGCTCTTGAAAGGAGGCTTGAGCTCTTAAAAGGAGGCTTCTGAGCCTCTTGAAAGGAGGCTCTGAGCTCTTGAAAGGAGGCTTCTGAGCCTCTTGAAAGGAGGCCTGAGCCTCTTGAAAGGAGGCTTCTGAGCCTCTTGAAAGGAGGCTTCCTGAGCCTCTTGAAAGGAGGCTTCTGAGCCTCTTGAAAGGAGGCTTCTGAGCCTCTTGAAAGGAGGCTTCTGAGCCTCTTGAAAGGAGGCTCTGAGCCTCTTGAAAGGGGAGGCCTGAGCCTCTTGAAAGGAGGCTTCTGAGCCTCTTGAAAGGAGGCCTGAGCCTCTTGAAAGGAGGCCTTCCTGAGCCTCTTGAAAGGAGGCTTCCTGAGCCTCTTGAAAGGAGGCCTGGAGCCTCTTGAAAGGAGGCTTGAGTCTCTTGAAAGGAGGCTCTGAGCCTCTTGAAAGGAGGCCTGAGCCTCTTGAAAGGAGGCTTCTGAGCCTCTTGAAAGGAGGCTTCTGAGCCTCTTGAAAGGAGGCTCTGAGCCTCTTGAAAGGAGGCTTCTGAGCCTCTTGAAAGGAGGCTTCTGAGCCTCTTGAAAGGAGGCTTCTGAGCCTCTTGAAAGGAGGCTTCTGAGCCTCTTGAAAGGAGGCTTCCTGAGCCTCTTGAAAGGAGGCCTGAGCCTCTTGAAAGGAGGCTTCTGAGCCTCTTGAAAGGAGGCCTGAGCCTCTTGAAAGGAGGCTTGAGCCTCTTGAAAGGAGGCTTGAGCATCTCGAAAGGGGCTTTCAGGCTTCTTGAAAGGGGCTTTCAGGCCTCTTGAAAGGGGGGCTGAGCCTCTTGAAGGGGGCTTTCAGGCCTCTTGAAGGGGGCTGAGCCTCTTGAAAGGATGCTTCCGAGCCTCTTGAAAGGGGCTTCCGAGCCTCTTGAAAGGGGGCTTCCGAGCCTCTTGAAATGGGGCTTCCGAGCCTCTTGAAAGGGGGCTTCCGAGTATCTTTGAAGGAGGCTTCCAAATCTCTTTGAAGGAGGCTTCCGAGTCTCTTTGAAGGAGGCTTCCGAGCCACTTCTACGAAGACTTCAGAACCTTTTAAAAGGAAGCTTCCGAATCTCTTGAAAAACACTTCTGAGACTGTTGAAAGGAGGTTTTGGAGCCTCTCGACAGGAGACTTTCGAGCCTCTTGAAAGGAGCTTTCTGAGCCTCTTGAAAGGAGGCTTCCGAGCCTCTTTAAAGGAGGCTTCCGAGCCTCTTGAAAGGGGGCTTCCGAGCCTCTTGAAAGGAGGCTTCCGAGCCTCTTGAAAGGAGGCTTCCGAGCCTCTTGAAAGGGGGCTTCCGAGCCTCTTGAAAGGAGGCTTCCGAGCCTCTTGAAAGGGGGCTTCCGAGCCTCTTGAAAGGAGACTTCCGAGCCTCTTGAAAGGGGGCTTCCGAGTATCTTTGAGGGACGCTTCCGAGCATCTTGTAAGGAGGCTTCCGACCTTTTTTGAAGGAGGCTTCCGAGCCACTTCTACAAAGACTGCAGAGCCTTTTGCAAGGAAGCTTCCGAATCTCTTGAAAAACACTTTTGAGACTGTTGAAAATTAAAATGGATCGTGAAAAAGAGATGTCCATAGAAATACGTATGATTTTCTTGTAGACATGCGGAATAAAAATCCGTGGAAATTAGAAAAAACCTAGCGTGGAAATTTCGTCAAATTTCAAGTCGAAATTCTAAAGCATCCATTTGTTCAGTAGATTTTCTCTTGCCAATGCAGAAGAGTATGGTGAGTTTAAATTCCTAAAAAAAAATCGCCATTTCCCGTGAAGCCGCAGTAATCAGTGCAATTATCCTATTGAGTAACTCTCCCGAACCACAACAATTAAGATTACCTGGGATGAGGGTCGGTTATCAGTGCTGTGAGGTGCTATTCCGAGAAACGATTATAATAAATTTACCAGAACACATGCGCCACAACAATATCAATAAATAAAAAGCGAAGAATGATAATGATTCGCAAATTTTGAGCGCCCGAAAAATCGCAAATGAATTACGAACAAAAGCAAAACGCAACAGACAAGCGAAGCGAATCGAAAGCAATTCACTAAAACGGTATACATGACGAATAGTACCACACAAAAAAAAACAGTTTGGGGCAGATGTTGTGATCTGCCATAAAATTTATAGCACTCGGCTTTGAACATTTACGAGTTTTTGAATTTGAAAAGCCTCTTCAATTAATGCAGTCCCAACATAGACACAATTCAAGGAGGATCTTCTCCAGGGTTACTGATTCCTACATAGCATCATCTTTCGCTTGAGATGCCGCTCAGCTATGAATAGCACAGCTTTTGTTTGTATGTCTTCGTCACACGTGAGAACACGATACGCAATGAACCAAACCATACATTTTGGGCTTCCCTTTTCATCCGTGCTTTTGCCAATCACTGAGTTACCAGTATCTGCAAATTGGAAGCAAATGGCACTCACCAGTTATTTGTATCTGCACGGATTCTTGCTTTGCGTATAAAGTGTTCATCGCATTCCTTGTTGATTGCATCACGAGCGATGGATCGTCAAAACGCATCGCGAGTGATGATGATTGGGTATGATTGGAAGTTGTAAGGAGCGTTACTCAGGATTCTCTTATGGATATAAACCTAGAGGTTCTGCGTTAGCCTTTCAGAACATTTGAAGCGCAAGCCGCGTAGGTTTGTATTTAGTACATGTGGGCGTTAATTATGGTTATATCGCTTCGAACTTAAGAGATAGACGCATACAGTATTCATCAAAGTTATTTAGGAGATCTAGGGCTTCTATTTGAAGATGAAATCAGATGCATCTGCTTGACAGCGCTAGAGTATGTGCGATGACGTAATGGGGTTGAAACTTATACAATTTAACCCTTTAAAAGGCAGATGAATCTAAACAATAAATTAACAAAAACAACAATAAGACACAATATTTGCAAAGTACCAAACTCGAATGTACGTTTATTATACATTAAACAGTTCAGAAACATTAGAAAATGGTGCCTTGCAAGCGGGACAACAATGGCAATATATTTGCCACTGCCTTGCAAGTGCAATTTCAGCAGCAACAAAAATAAATAAAAGATTTTTAAAAATTATGTTTTACGTGAAACAACTCAAAACAAGGCACATTACATTTTTTAATGAAGAGTCCTAGTCGGGAAACGCATTATCAATGAAAAACATTTTTTTCAGTTTTGTTCCCAGAGGGACCCTTGAAAAAAAAAACGCAATTACGTCGAAAATCCAAAAACCAAATATACAAGAAAAGCATCGCATTTTTCATGCTAAACGCCCCATAATCTAACACAGGGGATACAAAACAAATTAATACCAAATATACACACTTAACTCATTTCACCGTATTCGGTCAATTTTACCGAAATCTCAACAGCAGAACTGTTCGGTAATATATTTTACAAATTTTTTGTAATTTTTTCCATTGCTCAACTGTCAAAATCAACGAAAATCAGTTAAATTATTTACCAAACAGTTCTGCTGTTAAGATTTCGGTAAAATTTTACCGAATTCGGCGATTTATTTCAAGTGTGTATCTTTGTTTTTTTTTAACGAATTTCAACTGAAAATCCATCTTTCATTCGAAACTTACGACCTATTCGTAAAAAAAACTGTTCTCAGATTGACATCTCAATTTTTTGGCTTAAATTCATCTGGAGTGTTACTAGATATGAAATATAGTTACTAGATTCTTTTATTCTTTATTAAAGTGATTTTTAAATAATTATAAAGTTCATCACAGATAGCTACTGCTTGGTGGTACACGTGTGAATTTGTTGTTCCGAATTTCATATTTGTGATTTTTTATATTAAAAACTTACTCACTTGACTCCGAAAATAAGTATCATGGAAAAATTGGATTAAGGCATACCGTCGTCGGGGGTGACAATTGGTCTGGGGTGAGAATAAGCCAGCGTCCTGTGCTCACCGACAGTCTGGAGGTCGGAATTAGACCTGTGCGCCGCCGCGCCACGCCGCCGCCGCCGACACTTATTGACGTACGCCGACGCCGGTCAAGGTGTCGGCGGCGCGCCATACGCCGGTTGGTTCCACGCCGCCGAATTTCGTATTTCACGCCGATGTTTGACCAACACAAAAATCACATTATGCAGTGCGTTTGCATCTGCCGAGCCAAGGCAACCTATCAAGCATTAATTAAATAGCTATTATACCTTTAGCAGATTTGTTTACTTTTATCCCTGTCACTTTAACCCGCTTTGGCATGTTAAATGTTAAGTCATCCAAAAACTTCTTGGCTACAGATCTACAAATTAATGAGCATGGAGATGAGATTCTAATCTCATATGTAACGGCTAAAAATCAACACCATAATGAATGTTGGATTTGCATTCCCAATTTGGTAGAATTTTTTAGCTTCCCTTGGCATGGAGTATCATTGTGTTAGCCTCATGATATGCGAATGCAAAACTGATCGTTTGGCTTCTGGAGCTGGAGTACGATTAGGCACGTGACCCACCAAATTGAACATTTCCTTCACTCTTCCTTGTAATTGCTAGAATTGTTTTGAAAAAAAAAAATGGTTTTGATTTATTTCGATAAACAATTCCTAAAGAAATTTCTTGGTAATCTTGAAATAATTCCCGAAGGAAGTCATGGAGGAAGTTCTGAAGGAATATCTGAAGAAAATTCTTAGAGCCTTGAGGATTATCTCCGTTGTAATTTCTGGAAGATTTTCTGAAGGAATCTCTGGAGAAAATTCTGAAGGAATTCTTGGAGGAATGTCCAAAGAAATTCTTTATGATTGCTAGTGGATTACGACTGTGAAATTTGTAACTTAATTTTCGGATTGGCTTTCAGTCACGGGTAATAGCGTTGACAGTTTTACTTCATCGCCGACGTTTCCCATCCCGGATCGAAACGTCGGCGATGAAGTAAAACTGTCAACGCTATTACCCGTGACTGAAAGCCAATCCGAAAATTACTAGAAATTCTTTAAGAAATTTAAGAATGTCAGTAATTCCTTTGGGAGTTCCTTTGGAAATTGCTCTAGGAATTCGTACGGAGATATCTGATAATTCGCCCTAGAGTTATGGAAGGAAATGGCTTCGGAAATTCCGAAGGAACTACTAGATTAATTTCCGATAGAATGGAATGTCTTATGGAACACCTGGAAAATTCCAGTGGAATTGTTAAAATAATTTCCGAAGGAATTTTGTAGAAATTTTTAAAAGTATGTATGTATGTATGTGGTTATCCATCACCCTGGCTTGAGTCTTGCTCTGCATGTATGAAGGGCAAGAAACGGAGGTGGCGGGCCCGTAACCAGAGACACTTACGCAAAGCCCGCGGGATAGAGAGAATCTCCTTTCAGCAATGTAACCAAACGGACTAATAAATAGATTCGCAATCCTTTTTAAACTTTCCGAGGGATGGCTTCTTTGAGGAAGGGCACGACGAATCCATGACAACTGTGGGGAAGTGTACCCATCTACATGAGTTGAAGTATTCCAAAAAAAAGAATTTCTGAAGGAATTCCCTATGGAATGGTCAGAATGAATCTTATAAGAATTTATGAAGAATTTCCAGAAGAATTCCTTAAGAGATTTCTTGAGGTCCTAAGAAGTTCCGAAGCAATTCCGGGGGGGAATTTCAAAGAAAAGCCTGGTTTCATTCGTGGAGATTTTTTAAAGTACTTCCTGAAGAAATTCGCGATGACGGAATTTTTGAAGGTATTTTAGAATGATTTTCTTGATGACTTACCGAATTAATTCTTTAATGTTTTTCCTAGGGTGTTTATGAAAAAAACCCAGATTAATTCACCTAGCGTTGGTGGTGCCTTTCTCGCATTTAGTTAAGACACTTATATGGGGCTTATGTGGTTCGATGTACCATTTTTTTCATACTTTTAAACGCAATGGCCGATCGTTATCAAACTCAATAGTGATCAACAAGGCTATGTCCCCTGTCGAATAAAACTTGTTGCGAGAAAATCGTTTGAGGATTACTGTACGAAAAGTTGTCTAATGTTTTGTCTAGCTTTTGTGTACGCACACGGACAGACAGACATGTGCTCAGTTCGTCGAGCTGAGTCGATTGGTATATAACACTATGGGTTTCCGAGGCTTCTTTGAAAAGTTCGTTTTCAGAGTGATATGATAGCCTTTCGGTACAACGGCGTTGCACGAGAAAGGCAAAACTGTTGAAATTTTCCAAAGAGCTCGTCCAGTGAATTCCCAAAGAATTCTTGAGAATATCCGAATATCTCCAATCTAGATATTTTGGGAGTTTTTAGTATGTAGCATGTAGTCTTGATTCTAGAGCCAAAACTGAGTGTTTTTTACTACTGTCCGGACTTTCGAAAAAATTCCTGGAGAACTATAGGAATTTCTGTGTAAATACCAATATTTATTTGGAAAATCCATTAAACATTTCTTCGTAAATTACTTTCAGAATTATTTCTAATATTCCTTCAGAAATTCATTTACTTTATTTTTTATTCTTTATTATAGTGATACTTGATGTGATACTTTCGACTGTTGTGCTCAATTTTGATTGACTATTATCGGCTCTTTCAGTCGTATAAAGCAGCTAAAACGTTGTTGCGTCTATTTTCCGACCTTTCGGTGTATATTTCACCTTCTTCAGGGATTTAGAAGCTCCTTTTGTTGTATATGTGTATCCTGTATGACATAACGTTGTCAATTAAACAGATAGATTCGATATCACTAGTGCGCGAGCGATGAAATCAGAGAAGCTTTTATCGAAAGTGTAAGTGGGATATAGCTTGAATAACATCAAGAAACATTTCAGAAGCCACAGTCACAAATCCTTATGTGCTTGACATTAAAAAACCAACATAAGTCCATTTAAGCAGGTGTGAATTACATTTCAATATCCTCCATATCATTTGGAAGCAACTGCTGCAGGCTCGCTGCGCTTGTGTCCGGTTGGTAAGGGCATACCGTCCTGCCTACATTGGGGCGTTTTGACCAGTGCAACATATCTTCGAAAATAGTTACATTTTTGAAAATGGAAGCAATTTTAAATCATATTAACCACTGAGACAATTAATTTTGTTGCCCAACTGAGTGATCCAGTGCAAGTTTTGCGGACAGTATGCTAGAGTCGGTTCAGAATGTTAAGCAAACAAAAGTTAAAAGTTAAATCAAAACTGTAACTTTTTGTATTTTGCTACTTATTGTTTTCATTATGTAATATAAAAATACTTCCACATTCACATAGTACGATAGTTTTAGAAATGTTTCAAAGTACCAAATAATGTTTACCCTTAGTACGTTATAGTTTTCTAGAAATCAAAGGGGGCGTTTTGACCAGGTGGGGCGCATTATACCGTCTTACCCTACACCGAAATGTCGGAAAATAGACACAACAACGTTTTAGCTGCTTTATAAGACAGAAAGAGCCGATGATAGTCAAACAAAATTTATTATAGAGGTTTTCAGCCCTGGTTTACCTTTTTGAAATTCATTTGAAAATTCTGTTAGAAATTTTTTTCAGGTTCTCTTTCGGTTATTCCTTCAAGAATTGAGTCGAAAATTCCTCCAGGAGGTATTTTTTTCAGAATTTCCTCCAGGAGGTCCTTAGGAAATTCCTTCAATAAACCATACAAAATTCATACAGGAATAATTCCGGAAAGAATTCTAATTTGGGAGAATTTATAAAGGAATTTTCGAAGAAATTTCCAAAGGTATTTGAGTGTTAAACTTATTTTCAACGGTTCAAAAAAATTAAAGGAATTTACAAACGAAAGTACCAAAAATTTCCAAAAAAAATTTCTGAAGATATTTCCGAAAGAATTCTTAAAGGAATTTTAAAAGAAATTTCCGAAGTTCTATAGGAATATCTGGAAGAGTTGCTAGAGGAATTTCCGGAGGAATGTTCAAAGGAACTCCTATAGGAAATTGCGAAAGAATTCCTGGAGAAAGTTCTAAAAAAATTCCAGAGGGAACTTTCAAAAGAATACCAAAAGTATCTTCTTAGAGTTTCCGAAGAAATTCTTTAACTACATAAATCATATTCCGAAGGATTTCCCCTAAAGGGATTTCCGTAGGTATTCCAATGGAAATTCATGAAGGATTTTCCATGGGTATTTTTTAAAGAATTCTTAAATTATTAATTCTTTCTAAAAAGTTTTCAAATGAATTTCCGAAGAAATTCCCAAAAGACTCCGTTAAAGAATTTCCGAAGCAATCCCTAAAGTAATTTGCAAGGAAATTCCTGAAGGAACTTTTGGAGAAATTTTGGAAAAAATTTCTGAAGCAACACCCAAATAAATTTTCAAGAGAATTCTTGGAGAAAGTTCTTAAGAAATTCATATTTTTAAATTAGTTCTCCGAATTCCTTTTTCAAATTTTCTGAGGAATATCTTTCCAAACGAATTTCTGGATTTATATCTGAAGTACTTTCCAGTGAATTTATGTGCTGTGATGCGGCAATATCCTAGTGGAGGATGTAATGTAAACTTTTGCTGTGGAGATACAAGCTATAGCTATTAGCATGTTCACCCTATCAGTCTGTCTGTAGCTAGCAATTGTACAAAAACCCTAAAATACAATAAAAGCATGATAGGCCTTGCTGCGTGATTTTTTTTCTCAGCTTAAAATTATCCACGCCGATTCACGCCGCCGCCGCCGCCGCCGAACATTGCTTACGGCGTGACGCCGACGACGCCGCCGCCGCCGGTGTAAAAATGGCCTTACGCCGCCGCCGTTCACAAATACTTCGGCGCACAGGTCTAGTCGGAATAAAATCATTCAAAAAGGTCTCTTATAATTCAGTTTTATTGTTCTCAGATACACCAAATCTAATCTACAAGCATTTTATGTAGCTGAAACAGTGACCCATTCTCATCCCTATTTGAACCACTGTTACTCCCGAAGACGGTACTTAATAACACAGAGAACAATCATGGAGGCTCGAATTTTTTTTTTTTTTTGCTATTGATACTATTGATTGATGTACATTTGCTGTATACATCATTTACCCCATTTAACCTATACACATTGGTGGAGCCAGAGTTCTGGTATTGGTAATGATGGGGCACCAGTAACTTTAATACACACCAAGTCTCACTGGCGTAAATAATAACCCTCGGAATTGTAGTTTCGACCGCAATATTTTTTTGTTTTTGCGTGTATGCACTAGCGCCGTTAAATTATTGAATTGCAGACTAAACTGGCTTCCATAATAATGGTTCTTATCTGTTCTTACAAACCAAATGGATGTTTTGTTTTGTGAAGTCTGCCTCAATAAATTGTCCTATTCCGCCTCAAAAAATGAGCGGAAATCATTTTGTTGAATGCAGGTTAAGTTATTTGAGGAATACATGTTGGTTCGCTACCGATATTTGCCTTGAGTAAAAAATTCTTTGAAATCATTGAATGTCTCATAAGATTGTCACTATAGAACGTCATCAGTCGGCCATTTAAAACATTTCAACAGCTACTACACATTATGCTATAATTGCAAATATAGATTACCAGGTGACAGATGGTGTTATGTTGTTGCGTATTTGTATCAATGTGGTTCAGCATAAAAACTAGTTATATCTGCTGTTCAATATAGTAAATTTTCTATGTACCTTCCACACACACGAGGTGGAGAATAGCCTTGAAGAAATTTAAAGTAGATAAATAGAGTTTAGTATGGAGACACAATGAAAGCTCTTTTATTGTTTTGAACTGAAGGAGTCAGTGGTACCAAAAACCTATTAAATATTTCATGCATTTTTTATCCGAATTTTATATCGATGAGATGCGTAGTTGGTGAGAATGGGTGATTTGTCCATACAAGGAAATTTATTATACTTTAAATGTTGTGACCCCATCTCTTTCAAACAGCACCGCCTCTTTAGTACAGGTGAAGACAAATTGGCAGAAGCACTCCGCGCCCTATTTTAGAAATCTAAGACTTCCGTTTGGTGCCAACATATTGAAAACCTATTGGAATATGAACTTTTGCTATTACGTTGAAATCTTGGCTAATGTTTTACCCCAATTCATGATTTCTTCAATGCATTAGAATAATTAAATTCTTTGAACAGTGCTAATCACATAAACCAATGTGGTAGGATGATGCACAGCACACTCTTCTCAATAAGAAATGCAAAAACGCTAAGCCATGTTTACCATTATTAAATATATCCTTATAACAATCTCAATAGAAACTTGCATAAACAAGCAATAATTAAATAATGTTAGATTTGTCATGCTATTAGTAATCTATGGTAAACTACGACGAGCAGCGATATCATTTGAACCTCGCTCCATACCTCCCATACCTAGGTAGGTATATTATTCTCCATCCGCATCGCTTGCTGTCCGTTGCAATGTTTGCCGGCGCACCGCGATGATTCAATTTTTCTATCATCATCACCACTCATCGCCAATCATCATCGCATCCGATCGCAAATCTCAAAATTCTGTTGGAGATAAATCGAGGCCGATGCAAAAGCAGTACGAACAGTACAACACTTTTGCACACACCGGAGTCACTCACCACATGGTGATGAATCAAACCCGAAGCTAATGTAGTACGAATAAATACGAAACATATTCATACAGGATTCACTCGTCAGCTTTGGGAAGATATATTTTGTGCGGTTCATTCGGGATGCATCGTTTATCGTTCTTTTCCGATTCCGTTCGCAATATATGAGTGAATGCGAGTTACTTGATGCGATTTCCAGTAACCCTGATCTTCTCTGCTGAAGATCACTCGACTTATGTAAATTTACATACGCCAGACATTTGTCCAACAGATGGGTACGGTTGAAAGAAATAACAAAAACACGTGTACACATCCGTACCAGAGCGGCATCGGCAGAGCCCTCGTCCCAGAAACTGAGACTGAAGAAGCCCCCGAAAATCAGAATCATCGAGCCGAATCCTTCACGGAAAATTGATTTCTTCCGTAACCGAAGCACCGAATTTCTTCGTCTGCGATTTGCAATTCGCAATCGATTTCGGGGAATGCGAATGGCTGCCTATACGTTAGGTGTTACGGATCGGTAGGCGTTCGCGGTTTTTAACCTTGAGAATAATAAAAAAGCGCCACCGTTTGGGCTTCATTATCAAGGAAAAAGCTGCCAGAAGGTCAATGTTTTCTGCGCTGGGGCAGCTGCTCGCAGGTTACCTCTGAGCTGTTTCTGTGGCGAAAATACACCTTGATAGATCGGCAGCCGGAGAAACGCAAATTTAATGATGGTGATGGATCGCAGTCACAGACAGGCTCCCCATTTTCGCATAATGGAAAGCGCTTTGAGGGAAGATCTCCAAGTAGGCACCTCCGAAATAGCACGGTACAATCGAGCTGCCAAGGAACGATGCTGCGCAGCAAATTGCCCCCAGACAGAAAATTGAACGCGCAGATGAATTTCGGCAAGGGCCGCGCCTGCGAATGGAAGAGCAAACACCACGATCTGTCGGTGCGGATAATTGGATGAAATTGGCTACATTGTAGTGCGAGGTTGTTTCAAATTGTTGGTTTTGTTCGGCCCGGCTGGCCGGTGCTGTCTAAGGTGAGGGCCGTTCGGCATTTCACGGGCACCTCAAGGAGTTTCTTGTTAAACAACCACTTGGGGAAATTGGTTTGGAAAAATGTTGTAATTGAATCATCATAATGAATTACAATGCTGCAGTGGAGAAGAGCACCATACACTGAAGAAGACTTCAAAACGCAGTTGATATAGATCCGAGTAAGGCATTTAACATTCACTCACTTTGCTGAAATTACATCCCCAATGCCGCCTCAAAGCTGAGTGTTCCAATGGTAAAAAATGGTATTTTTTTGCGAAATTTCAAAGCTAATTAGCCATTTATGTGGCCCTCATTGCAGCAATAGGAAAATGGTCTTTCTGTCGGTTGAATGCAGTAATAGAATACGCTGTCCAAGTTAACCTTATCCCTGTTTTCCTTCAGAGGGGATGAATTCTCTGACCCAACTTCGTCCGCGTGATAAATATACGATTAATCTCGCGTATGTTTGCCTTTCAATCTAATAATACTTCATTGCATTGCAAGGCAATCAGATATTTAAGAGGGAAAATTCCACAAGAACTGGAGTAATTTGCCCCCCCATGGTGTCTTAATATTAGCATCCTCCTGATTCGATTTTGCTTTAAGTGTTTCAAAAGTATAGATAAAATACGTAACTCATTCAAACATCTCAAACAATTGAATTTTTTTTATTGACTACCCACCTCGCAACCTGGGAAAAGTGCGCTCCATTTCTCCCACTAACTTCCGCTGAGTTTCGTTGTCCGTAACATGCCTTTCCATTGAAAGACCTCAAACCTCGACCAGATTAGCTGTTGGCAGTTTAACCTTTTTTTTCTCCAACCCACTAATTATTCAAAACCCCCAAAAGCTAACTCCCATTTGTGCGATAGTGGGCGGCATCGTACAATTAAAACTTTTAGTTTTTCAGTTAATTTTCACGCTGGTGGCTCACATGAACCCACCAACGATCGACATCCGCCCGAGCACGGATGAATAAAGACACATCCCCCGCATTTGAAAAAACGAAAAAGTTTTAGCTCAACCATCCGGGATAGAATTATCTCAGAAAACGGTAAACAGTCTGTTAACGGGAACGGATGCTGGCGGCTGGTCCGTAGACAGTCAACTTGGTCGAAACTGAATTACGACAATGAAGACAGCCGTCATAAATTCGCTAGCTACACCAAACGAACAACGGTCTTAGTTTCAGTTCAACCGTGGATGGGGTGACATACCTAGATGACATAACTTGCTCAATCTAGCTTTGGAATCAAATGCTTACGTTACGTCTACGTCGGCACGACGATAATGCGATACAGTTACCAGTTGATGCATTGCTAAGAAGCTGTCAGTCACTCGGCCAGTCATCCAACAATAAACAGCAGCCAGCCATTCATGGGCGAATTTTGAAACTCATTGCATTCATCGCCGTTTGGAGTGCAGCAAAGTGCACCACCCAGAAAGGTCCGACCAGTAGCAGTATAGCTGGAAGTTGCAACAATGAGCCAAAGCTGGGAGTGTTTGTGATGATAGGGTGGACCGCAGATTTTTATCGGCTGTTATTTTCGTTCTCTACTAAAAATTACAAATCAGAATAAATTAAAATGAACTTAGGTTCTGAACCTATTCAAAGTAAAGATTTTCCGTAAATAGAGATCAGCACCCTACTAAAGGAATCAGTAATACTAACGAACCACTTTTACTGTTTCTGCCACACAAAAAAACCCGGAATCAGGAGATAGTGAATACACGAAGAAATCGCACACAACGACTTGTGATGCGTAGCTGCCGGAATGCACACAATTTCTACGAATTCCAAAGTTTTACCACAACTAGAAGATAGCGGCGCCACCCCATTCAAACCAGCGGCGCTCGGCACCGTACACATGTAACTGTGTTTCACCTCCAATCGGAGATGGTGTTTCGACTGGCTACGCTTCGGTAGCGCTGCTTCCAAAAGCGCCGGTTCTGTTGCTCGCGATCAGCAGCACTCCACTGACTGATACCGAAAACGATGCAAGATAATGTGCAGTATTCCGCATGTCCACCTGGTCAGTCAGTAGTGGCGGAGCTGTGCGGCAGCACCAACCAAGATTAACAGCTATGTAGCCATCCGACGCCGTTTTAGTTCGTTAGTTAGTTGGTTAGTTAGATAGTTAGTTCAATTCAGTCCGCAGGGGCATGTTCCAATGATTGAACACTTTCGAAAACTGCTCATAGCGGTGGTTCGCAGGGCATGGAAGAAGCGAAAAAAAACGCCGAATCCGAGCGCTTCTCCGGTGTGGATTTTGCACCTCGCGGCTGCCGAAACAGTGCTGCTAACTGGGAAGAAATCTTCGATTCTAATTCTGAAGCTTTGAACTGAGACTCTGGTGTTACTTTACTGTAGTCATACATTGTGATCTTTGTGACCAATCTGATGAAAATAGTGACCACAGAAAAAAAAATATGAAGAACATTTTGCGTGGAAAAAAGAAAGCGGAAAATTACACAATTTCGAGCGGACACTTTTTTAAAAATCCACCTGACTGCAAGTATTGTTGAACAAACGACATTTTTGAGTTTCTAATAAAATTTAAAACAGATAAAACAGATAAAATTTGAAATCACTGAATTTCGTTTCAGAAGATCTAAATCGATTACCAACTGATCGGGCTCGATGGATTCCCATTTTCCATACACTTGATTTAAGTCAAATAACTCCGGTCATGGTTTGGACTTCGATTTTCGGATTTAAGAGAACTCTGTTTTTACACGATTTTTTTTTGTTCGTATTGATCGTATATTGATCGTGTAGCTTTAGTTCATGACCAAAATCTATGCAACATGTTCCTAAAAATCCTTAATAATAGTTTTTAGAAATTTTTGATTAATATATTAGATTTCTGAATTTTTAAATTTTGTTGTTTTTAATTGAGCATTTTTTTAGACGTTTTGAAATTTTAAATTTTAATTTTTAATTTTCTTGGTTCTCAAATTTTTGAATCTTTGATTATTTGATTCTTTAAATTTTTAAATTTTTGTACCTTGATTTTTTTTTTCAAATTTCTCCGTTTTTAAATACACAGGATTCTGTTTTTGCACGATGTTTTTTTCGCTCGTAATTTTGATTGTGTGACTTCAATTTGCCACCAAAGTCTTTGCAACATGTTTAGAAAAAACCTAAATAATTCAAAGAAAAATTACATGGTAATTAATATGCGTTAAACATTTAGGATGAATGCAAAATTGAGAAAATGTGAATCGTGTAAAACAGAATCCAGTGTATTTAAGTTTTCAACGTCTTAAATTTTTTTTTTTTTAATTTTCGAATTTTTGAATCCTGGATTTTTTTGCATGTTCAAATTTTAAATTTTTGGAACTGGAATCAATGAATTTAAAAGTTTTTGAATTCTTGAATAAATAAATTTTAAAACATTTGATAGTTTTGGATCTTTTAAATTTTTAATTTGATTCAAAACTATCAAATGTTTTAAACTTTATTGATAAAACTTTTAAATTCATTGATTCAAATAAAAAATTCAAAGTTCCAAAAATTTCAAATTTGAAGAATATTTCTGAATATTTATGAAATTTCTTTTTCTCTATTTTTTAATATTTGAAGTTTTAAATTTAAATTTAATTTCAACTTTAAGTTAAAATTAGATTAAATTTAAAATTTTTGAATTTTCAAATGCTTTTTTTTACAATTTTTGACATACATTTTTTAATTTTAGGATTTTTGAATCTTTTGAATTCAAATTTTAAATATTTGAGTTTTCGACTTCCTGAACTTTTTAACTTATCAACGTTGATATTTTAAAATTCCAAATTCTTTAAAAAAAAATAACTTGTCATAAGAGAGAGTTCGTACTATCCCAACTAATTCCACTACTTGATTGCAGCTTGTTTATACGAATGTCGACCTTCACAGTCTTCAGTGTCATGTACTTAACTCGACTTCTCCTAATTTTTTTTTTTTAATTTCAAACTTTCAAAATTTTCAATTTTCTGACTTTTGTTAAAAAAAACTTCATTTGTTTTTAAATTTCCATCTATTTTAAATTCTTGAAATTTTGAATTATAAAAACTTTGATGTTTTGAAGTTTTGAAAAAAAATTGAAAATTTCTTCAAATATTTTTAATCAATCAATTTTAAATTTTATTGAATTCTTATAATCTTTGATTTTTTTAAATCTATTAATATTCACAATTTTTAAATGTTTTGAACCAAAAAAAATTGAATTTTTGAATAAATAAATCTGGAAATTTTGATAAAAACTTCAATTTTTGCACCTCTAATTTTTTTTTATTTTTGAAATTTTTATTTTTTTTTTCATTTTTTTGGAAATGAAATTTTTTGTATTTTTAATTTTAGTAATTTTTGAATTTTTGATTCTTAAATTTTTTTGATTTTGAAGTTTTTGAATTTAACATTTTCTGATTTGTAACTCTAACGGTATTCAAATATTAAGTTTTTTAAGTTTTTAACTTGCAAATTTTGATTACGCGAATTCAGAATTTTTCGCATATTTGAATTTTAAATCTTTTAAATTTTTGAGGTATGTAAATATGTAAATCAATTAATTTTAAAAAAAAATTTTTTTTGAGGTTTTAAATTTTTTAATCTAACTAAATTGAACCAACAAATTCTTAAACGGGTAATTTTTTAAATTTTAGAATATTTTGGAAACTATTGTAGATTTGAATTTCCTAATTTTAAAATTTAAATTTTAATTTTAATCTATTTTTGATCAAATTTTTCAAATTTTAAATCTTGAAATTTAGAAGTTTTCAAATGACCATAAATTTTATTTTTTTTAGTCTTAGAAATTTTTTTTTGAATCATTGAATCATTCTCAAATTTCTCAATTTTGAGATTATGAAAGTTTGGAATATTTTTAATTTTTTATGGATTTTGGAAGCTTTGAAATTTTTGAATTTCTAATTCTGGAATTTAAGATTTTTTGAACGAATGAATTTTGAATTTTTATAAATTTAATTGGTTGTAGGACAAAAGGTCGAAACAAAAGAACTGCGTCGAAAGGTCGAAGGACAAAAGGTCGAAAGGACGAAATGCCTTTTTTTTCCTGTTTTCTTATTTTTTTCCCTTTCCCTTCTATTCTCTTCCTTCTTCCTTTTTCCTTCTTACTTCATATGTTTCCTTTCTTCAGTTCTTTTCCCTCCTTTCTTCTTTCTTACTTCTTTCTTCCTTCTTCCTACCATATCTCATCTTCTTTATTTCTAACTTCTTTCTTTTTCCTTTTGTCTTCCTTCTTTCCTTCATCTGTCTTCTTTCTTTCCACATTTTTTCTTCCTTATTTCTTCCTTCTTTTTTCCTTCTTTTTTCATACTTGCTTACAATTTTCTTTCTTTCTTCCTTATTTATTATCTCTTTCTTCTTTCCCTCTCCCTTTTTTTCTTCCTTTTTTTTACTTTCTTCCTTTTTTTCCTTCTTTAATCCTTCTTTTTTGCTTCTCTTTTCCTTTGTTTTTTCTTCCTTCTTTCACCCTTATTTCTTAATTTCTTTCGTTTTTCTACTTTTTTTATTTTCTTCCTTCCTTGCTTCTTTCCACCTTTTTTCCTTTTTTTTCTTATTTTTCCTCCTTTCTTCCTTCTTTCTTCTCTCTTCCTTCTTTTTTCCTTCTTTTTTCTTACTTTCTTTCTTCTTTTTTCCTCCTTTCTACCTTCTTTCTTCCTTCTCTATTTCTCCCTTCTTTCTTTCTTCTTCCTTCTTGTTTCCTATTTTTCTTCCTACTCTCTTTTTTCTTTCTTCCTTCTCTACTTCTTTCTTCCTTCTTTCTTCCTTCTTTCTTCCTTCGTTCTTCCTTCTTTCTTCCTTCTTTCTTCCTTCTTTCTTCCTACTTTCTTCCATCTTCCTTCCTTCTTTCTTCCTTCTTTCTTCTTCCTTTCTTTTTTCTTCCTCTCTTCCTTCTTTCATCCTACTTTCTTTCCTTTTTCTTCCTTATTTCTCCCTTCTTTGTTCCTTATTTCTACCATCTTTCTTCTTTCTTCCTTATTTATCTCTTCTTTCTTTCTTCTTTCTTTCTTCTTTCTTTCTTCTTTCTTTCTTCTTTCTTTCTTCTTTCTTTCTTCTTTCTTTCTTCTTTCTTTCTTCTTTCTTCCTCATTTATCTCTTCTTTGTACCTATTTTTTCCATCTTTCTTCTCTTTACTGTTATTTGCATCCTCCTTCTTTCTTTTGTTTTGCTTCATTGTGCCTCCTCTCCTTCTTCTTCCTTCCTTCTTTCTCTCTTCTTCTATTTTCCTTTTTCCTTCCTTCTTTTTCCTTCTCTCATCTTCCTTCTTCTTTCTTTCTTCATGCTTGTCACTTGTCACTTTTTACTTCTTATTTCTTCCTTTCCACTTCTCACTTTTCACTTTTCACTTCTCTATGCTCACTACTTCCATTTTGCATCTCACTTGTCACTATTCACAACTCCATTCGACCTTTTGTCCTTTCGACCTTTTGTCCTTTCGACCTTCGACGTTATGACACATATTCGACCTTTCGACCCTTCGACCTTTTGTCCATTCGAACTTTTGTCCTTTCGACCTTTTGTCCTTCGACCTTTTGACACAGATTCCGTTAATTTTGAATTTTTAAATCAATTAATTATGAAGTTTTTAAATTTTTTGAATCAATGCATTTTAATTTTTTGAATTTTTTGAATCTTTAAACTTGTAAACAAAAAAGTTTTAAAATAAAATAATTAACTAACAACTTTTTGATTTAGTGGATTTTGAAGTTTTTGAATAGGGGAAAGACGGCTTTGGCAGGTTTTGTTCTATTATTGGCAGGGGAGTTTTTGTTGACCAAATTTTATGAAATTTGGCCACAATATTCTTTGATATGCAAAGAATGTTTAGGCCAAATTTGAGCATAGTCAGTCATAAAAACCTGCCAAAGCCGTCATTCCCCTATTTAAAACTTAAAATTAAAAAAATATCAGAATTTTGGAAACTTTTTAATTCAAGTTCTTAATTTTCCTAATTTTTGACGTAACAGATTTTTACATTTTTGATATTTTGTATTTTGAAGGTTTGAAGTTTTTAAACAATTGAATTGAAGAATTTCAAATTTGTAAATTTTTCAGTTTTTGAAACTTTAACCTTTTTTTTATTTTGAATTTAAAAATTTTAATTTCTGCTAGATTTGAATTCTTTTATAATTTTCGAATTTTGAAGTAATTGAATTCTTTAGTTTTCCCATTTTTTTAAATTCTTACATTTTTAAATTTTAAAGTTTTCATTTTTTTATTTCCAAATTTTTAAATATTTAGAATTTATTTTTTTAGTTTTCAAATTCGATTTTTTTTTTACATTTTCGAATTTTGGAATTAATTAAAATTGAAAATTTCAATATTTTGGACTTCTGACTTTAAGAACTTTTAAAATTTTGAATTCCTTGTATTTCTAAATTACCTTTGAATATTCATTTTTTTTTAAATTTAGGCATTTAAGAATCCCTGTAGAGTTATTGAATCGAATATTTTTAATTTATTTTTTGCATCCCTAAATTCCTTAATTTTAGAATTTTTCAATTTTTTGAATTCATGAGATTTTGATTTATAATTCCATAATTTCCGATTTACAATTTTATAATTTCAGATTGTCTGAATTTCGGAATTTTCAAAAATATCAAAAATTTTAGAGCATTAAAATTTTTAAATTTTTAAATTTCATGATTTTAGAATTTTGTTATTTTGCATCTCATGGTCTTAGAAATTCAGAAGTTTTTCAATTTTTTTTTAATCTTTGAAACTTTGAATTTTCAAATCAAAGAATTTTTTGAATAAATCAATGAATTTAAAAATTTTTGTATTCTTTTATCTCTTTAATTTTCAAATTTAAACAAATTGAACCAATACATTTTGGAAACGGGTATTTTTTAATTTTTTAAAATATTATTATCTTGAAATTTTTTAATTGAATTTCTTAATTCTAAAATTTAAGTTCCACAATTTTTAGATTTTTGACATAATGAAATCTTCAAATTTAAAAGTTTGATTGACGAGTTTGAAAAACATAATTTCTGAATCAAATAATTTTGTTTTGTATTTTTGTTTTAAAATTCTTAATTTTTGGGATTTTGATATTTTTAAATGCTTAAATTTTTGAATCTAGGATTTTCTGAGTTTTTGATTTTTGAATTTTTTTATTTAAGGAATGTTAGATTCATATTCTAATCATTGGAAAACTGAAACTTTTGAAATTTTTGACATTTATGAATTTTGAATTTTTGAATTTCATATTCTTTTGTATGTATGAATTTTATCTTTTTATAATTTTAAATATTTTACAATTTATTTTGAAGTTTTGAAATTTTTAATCAATGCAATTTATTTTTTTGAATTTTTTGAATCTTTGAACTTGTAAATCAAAAAGTACTGAAATTTAAAAAAAGAAGAACCAACAAATTTTTGAATTTTCAAATTTTTATATATTTCGATGTTGAAATTTCTGATTTTTTGTATTTTTTAAATTCAAATTCTTGAATTTTTGACGCTATATATCTTTACATTTTTAAATTTTTAAATCGTGAAATTTTGAAGCTTCTAAATATTTAAAATGAAGAATTTAAGACTGGTAAATTTTTCTGTTTTCGATATTTTTAAGCCTGTCCATATTAGATCTCGGACTTTAACTTTATTTACTTTGAATTTAAAAATTTTAATTTCTGTAAAATTTGATTTTTTTCTCAATTTTTAGAATTTTGAATTAATTTTCAAATTATGAATTTCTTCAAATTTTTAAATTTCGGTATTACTAGAAAATTACACCTTTAAGCAGCGAAATTTTCAAAAATAAATGTTTTAATCTTGAAATTTAGAGATTTCAGAATTTTTGCATATTGGAATTAAAATTTTTTGAGGTTATAATTTAAATTTCAAAGTTTCCAAGTATTTGTAATGAAGAATTTAAGATTTGTAAAATCAGTTTTTGAATTTTTCTAAGTTCATCAAATTTTGATATATAATTTTATTATATTTTTTTGTGTAATTTATCTCAATTTAATAATTCCAGATTTTTAGAATTTTAGAATTTTTGAATATTAAAATATTGAACATTTTGAAAATATTGGAATTTGGAGAGTTTTGGAGTATTGAAATTTTGATATTTTGTAATTTTGAAGAAATTTAATAATGAATTTGAGAATTTGGGAATTCAGTAGTTAAGGAAGTTGAAAACTTAAGAATGTATGAATTTATAAATTAAGGATTTTATGAATATGGGGCTCATGAACTTAGGAATTTAAAAATGTGATAATTTATCAATGTAGAACTCAAGAAATTAAGCAATTTAGGAAATTAGGAATTGAAAAATTAAGGACTATTAATATTTAGGAAAGGAGTTGAAGAACTTATACATTTGGGAAAGGAATTAATGAATTTCAAAATTCAGGAGTTCAGGAATTCAGGACTTTGGGAATATAGAAATTTTGGAAGTTTTTGAATTTTGGAACTTTGAAATTTGGAACTTTTGAGCTTTGGAAATTTTAGTAATTTGAAATTTTGGAATATTAGAATTATTATATTTGTTATACAACTGTTGTATCACAAGCCTTATAATAAAATTAGACATATTGTGCTTCATTATTATTTATTTCTTTGGAATTTGGTTGGCTATTTAGATTAAATTTGGTCAAAAAGTGCAAACATTTCAGCATACATCTAAAAACAATATGCTTTTCAGATATCTTTAGTTCAAGATTTACTCATTATATTTCGAATGTGCCGCGAAGATCGCAAATCAGGCATAGGACTACAGAAATAATAACTTTGTCATATTTTATAGGGGATGTCCCCCAATGTATGGCCATACATTAATTCTCCTTCAATGGAAAGAAACATCGTCGAACCAAAGCAAATCATCTGGCATTAGTGTTGAACCTTATTTTATTTAAAAAAAACACTAAACACTATAACAAAAGCAAAAAAAAATCATCTGGCAACCCTGCTAATGAACATTGAGCTTCATTGTGATCCGAGAGGAAGTGGATATCGGGCCACACAGAAAAAAATGCCCGTGAGCAAAGCCCGAACCCGATAATTGTAGCGGAAATGTGAGCAGCCAAATTTCGTACGCCCACCGGTAATTATCCGCGTAAGCAATCATCGACTGACTGGATGGTGCACATATGTTCGGTGGTCGATGATTGCTGCATTGAGGTTTATGATTCAACCAAAACTGGTACCCAGGTAGGGCCGAGATTTCGAGCATCTTCCGCCCGGCCTTTACAAGCGGAAAGGATATTAAGACCAAGAGGGCTGCGATTTGCAAATTGCAACGCTTAGACGCAACCGGGCGGCAGCGCGGCCGTCAGATTTCAACACATTTGGGCACGCTTTCTTCTTCAACGGCGCGCGGCGTCTCGGTGGATTATGTAGTTCGCATTTGGGATCATTTGTGTAGGAACTCGTTCAGTTGCAGCTGCTGCGTTCGTGGGACTGGCTTTGCCTTTTGTGGTAATTCATTACGCTTTCACGGCTGTAAGCGCACGACTGCTATTTGTTTGGACTGGATTTAGAGGAATTCTCGCAAACGAACACCGTCACGGAAATAGGTGTAGCCTTCCTTTCAAAGTCCGGTACCGGAATGCAAATATAGCAATGTAATGCGATAGCGGATTTTCTTTTACATTAAATACCGACGAGCTCACTTGTAATATAAAAAATCGCCATCCGGTTCTATAGCCAGAAGGACTTACCTTTGCCTCTGATCAGGATGCAATGACGAGACGAAGAGGTTACGACGAAGCCAAAGAAGCGAAGCGAAGAAACGTATACGTGCCTTTGGAAATTCAACTTCCCTCGCTAGAATCTTCCCGGCACCGGATGGAGTAACCATTTGAAACAGTCCAAGAGTTGAGACTGTGTAAACTAAGCTAGGGATTGAATCAAAGGAAATGGAGATAAATGAGTGTACTTTTGGTAATGGATTTGGGCAGAGTTACAGCAGAGTATGAATCTCCAATGTTGGGAATGAATGAGGTAGTAAAGTTGTTCTGGTTGGGATGTGCTGGACTTAACAGTGATCAAGATTTAGTGGAAGCTGTGCAGCTAATTAGAATAAATTATATTTAACTATGTTACTAATGTGATTAACATGGTGTTTGCATGCTAGCCAATGTATGGAGAAAATAAACCACGGTGTATGAAAAATATGACAAGCAGTTTCGATCAATTTTCAATTTATTAAATTATAATGAAAACAAACAGCAAAGACAAACGTCACGTACAGAAAAAATATGTGCTACCGTATCCGGCACAAGAACGATAACGATAATAAAAGAAATCATTTGTGCATAGCGCAAGCTATATAAAATGACTATTTTAGAAGAGCCTTCTGCCGGAATGGTCCTTCTCCCCACCAAAAGCCTGAAAATCCAAAACGAGAAAACAATGTCACGTGATATTTTTATAAATTCCTCATCATAAATAATGCACGCGGCAGATATCGTCATTTTCGTCATCGCTGACCGACACGTATAATTGAAAATAATCATACATTCGGCGCTCACACGCGTGCTTGTCATCGTGCTTCCGATGCGATCGGATGTGCACGCGCGCCCGCCGCAATTCAATCAAGTCCCATCTGCGGTGTGCTGCTTGCAACCTGCGCTGCAGAAACAACTGCTGGCCGCCCGTTCAACCAGCTGGTGGTGGAGAGTGATGAATTTCTTTATCTACCATAATTATCGCGCGATGCTTTTTCAAGGGGCAGCTTGTGCGAGAGTGATACGTGCCGTCAGATTCGTGACTGAGAGTGTCACCCAAAATGAACCTGAACGAACGAGATCCCCCATAGACAGCAGACAGCGGAATTGTATGATAATTAAGATATGCTCTGTTTTGCCGATAATATGCATGACATTTCCCCCAGAAAGGCATAGCTGCTGGTTGTGGGAATAAGCATTATAGCGTAGTCATTAATATCAATTAAAAATGGAATCGGGAATGTCACCACCATGTGTGGTGACGATTGTATAGATAAATAGATAAAACATTGGTGACGCTTGTGTGTCAATTGACTCGTCACCTCACTGAATAACGATGCTGTAGCGCATCAAAACCCATAGGAGAGACGAGGCATCATTAATCACCGATTTTCTGTCAAAGCTGGTAGTGAATGGTACGCTAATCGGCAGTGGCTCGTTTAGTGAAGGATAGGCTGTTGTTAGCTTGGTCGTGTTGCTTATTGGAAGCTAATATATCCTACGAATTTATTTTAAAAATTCTTTGAATTCCGATGTCATTTTTAAGACTTAAAAGTGGTGTCATAGGAATTACGTCATTTATTGGGGAATGTAGGGTGATTCTAGTAAGAAAAATTAGATGTTTATGCTGCTTGTCGAATAGATTCCTGGATTTTGTTTTGAATATGTGTCTACAAAATATACAAAATTTTCTAGGTATATCTTTCACGGGAATAAAAAAAAGTCAGAGGATTGCTGCAACTTCCTAATCTTACTTTATAACCTAGTTATAGGTTGAAAGAAGCAGTCCTTACGATTAACTCCACTCATTAAGTTCTGAACAACATCTGGCTGCAGCTTATTCTGTACGGAAACCTTTTCTTCATGATTTCCTCAGATTTGACCTCCTTGGAATACTTTCGTAGTGCCTGTGGCTTCGTACCACTCCAGAGCAACATTCGAATAGTGGCACGAAGCTAGATCCGACCAGAAAATCGTAGGGCCTTCGTGTTGCTTCAACAGAGGAAGCAGACACTTCTGTAGACACTCCTTGAGGTAGATCTCCCCGTTTACAGTCCCGGTAGTCACGAACGGCGCACTCCGTTTGCCACATGAGCAGATCGTTTGCCAAATCATGCGTTTCTTGACAAACTTTGAAAAATTCTGCTTCTCTACTTCCTCCGCAACATCGAACTTGTGCTGGCAGTGCAGAACAGGAGCCCCGGAAGCTGCCGGAAGTCCACCTTGATGTAAGTCACATCATCCACGATGAGACAATGAGACAAAATAAAATTTCCACGAAGAATTAGAAATTTCCTATAAAAAATTAAGAAATTGCCAAAGAAGAAATCAGGGTATGCGAAATTCCCATAAACAATAAGGAATTTTACACAGAACTAAAAAAAAAGCACTTTCGAAAGCAAAAATTGCAATTATTAAAAAAGAATTTCCCATAAAAATACAAAAAAGATCAAAATATCCATAAATAAATTCATATTAGCAATAAACAATTACAAAATTTCCCACAAAATATTTTTTTCAAAAAAATTAAATATTTTTAACATAATAATCAATGGAGAGCCAAAAAAAAAAGAAAATTACCACCAAAAATACAAAAAAAGATTTAAATCTGATTAAATTTTCCATGAACGTTAAACGCTTTTAAAGAATGGAAAAGTGCTCGGTTTAATTGTTTTTTTATATTTCTTTATGAAAATTTTAATATTTTTATATTGCTCTCAATTGAGTTTTCGTGTGGAAAGTTTGTAATTTTTGTGCAAAAAATATTTATTTAGTGGAAAATTTTGTAATTGTTTATTGCTAATATGTATTGATATATTTATGGACATTTTGTATTTTTTCCGTGGAACATTTTGATTTCTTTATGAAAAAATCTTTTTTTATAATTACAATTTTTGCATTTAAAAGTGCTAATTTATTTATTTTTTTATTTTATTTTTTTGAGTGCGAGTTGGCTCTTGTTTCGGACGGCAGAACGATCGCGCGATTTGCCGAAATTTTGTGTTTTGCATTGCGCGGCCGGTAATAAAGTTAATTAGTTCAGTGCGTGTTGGCTCTTGTTTCGGACGCGCGATTTGTCGAAATTTTGTGTTTTGTTTTTCCTTAGGACGGTTGGTAAGTAAATTGATGAATATATTTTATTATTTTTACAGCATATACTGTTATTGACAAACGCTCTATATTGTCGAATAGAGCTCCCTATTATTCACCTTTCCCACTAACACAAATTTTCCTTCCCGAGACATCTATGAAGGTAGTATGGGTTCCCTGCATCTTCACTAGTAGATGTTGAACTAACATTCCTTCCCTTCCTTCCGTGATTGTAAGGACGTGGCCAGGTATACAACTGCTACTGTATAGGAAAAGGTACTAATCCCAAGTACCAATTTGCGACAATATACAGTAGATTGCTCAATTGAGCATTGTATAGCCACCCACGATTTGAACAATCACATATGCTATGCTATGCTATGCTTCAACGTGCTAATTTATTTTTGTTTTGAGGAAAATGCTTAATTGTTTATGGAAATTTTGCATTATTAGTGGAAATTTTATATTTATTTATCGCTCATACTCTGATTTCTTTATTGGCAATTTCCTATTTTTTATGGAAAATTACTAATTGCTTTATTTTTTAGAACGTATTTTTCCGTTCATTACTGTCAATTTTCGGAAAACTGACAACGATAAAAATACAGTGTATACAAGACACACTCAACTAATTCTACCCAAATTGTAAAGATGGATAATACAAAAATAGGTAATTTTCTACAGCGTTTTTTCTTTCGTGATGTTGTCCAAAAACTTCAGAGTTAATAATTGTTATGGATCGAGAAGCTGTGATATTGAAAATTCTGAGGGGTTTCTTATTTCGCGTCGCTTTAATGGACCTGCGTGTTGGCCAATTTGGTGAAAATTTGAAACTTGGCTTAGTGTCCACGTCCACATCTATCATTCTGTGATTCGAATATTTGTCCCAGGATGTAGCAGTTTGCGACGTCGGCAATTCATGATCCTATTGAGTTCCACAGTACTATCGATCATTTAAATCTCGATTGTTCGCTAGACTCGTGCGCCCGCGCTTTTGAATTTTGTACAACACTGACGAAAAAACATCGCTCGTGGAATACAGCACGAACGAGACTGCACAAGCGTTGCAGTACCGCACACGTTCTGAACGGTTAAGTGCTGCCAACAATGCCATTGCTGACGTAGGACAGCACGAAGTGTCTTTGGATAATGGTATAATCTTCCTCCATGTTTTGACAAGTTGACGATTCAAAAATTAAGTTTCATTATTTTGGTTTCTTGAACATAATCAATATTGGACTCCATAATGCGAAGAGTTTAGACTATCACCTATCGTTCCTTCTTAAATAGTACTAAGTAAGAGGTTTTGTCTCATACTTAAACTATAAAATACCAATAAGTCAGTTGAATTCGAAGGGTACAAAATTATCAAATACGATCGTCGAACAATGTTATATACAACTTCATCGCGAATCGAATGAAAGTGAAATTGATTATTTGTTTGTTAAACTGATAAAATTTAGTGTGTATTGCCGTCTAAAACCCATCAGACGTCAGTGTTTCAAAACTAGACACAGCTTTTACAGTTTCAAAATATCCCTCTTTAAATCCCAACATTTTGATGATGGGTGATTTCAACAACGACTCAATTCAATCGAAACCATGAACATAGTTGATAATTTAACATTCATCAACCATGGATCTATTTAAAAACACGAGATGAAACCGGCCTTGTTCCAAACATCTCGTAAATAAAGGTAATTCAATTCTATTTAAAAAGTAAGCCATTAGGCCAAAACCCATCGGGCCGAAATGGCGATTTGGCCGTATGGCCGATCAGGTTCTATGGCAAGAAATGACGTTTCACCGAAAATGTTGTTTGTAGAAAGGGCCATTTTGTCGAAATCGCCATTGGGTCGAACTGGTCATATGGCCAAAAATGTCGTGAATGCAAAAAGTGAGGAGTGATTATTAAAAATTGAGGAGTGAGAAGTAAGAAACAAGAAGTGAGAAATGAGAAGTGAAAGATGAAAAGTGAGAAGTGAGAGATGAGAAATACGAAGTGAGATTTATTATTTCTCGCTTCTAACTTTTTATTTCTCACTTCTCACTTCTCATTGTTAACGTGAGAAGTGAAAACTGAGAAATGAGGCCTATCTCTTCTCACTGTGCAAATCTGCGAAGTGAAAAATGGGAAGTAAAAAGTAAAATTTCTCATTTCCCCAAATGCCAGTAGCGCGAATGCCATTACCCTGAATGGGACAGTACCCTGAAAACCATCACTGAATGGGACACTACCCCGAAAACATTTAGAATCTGTAGTATTATATTATTATGTTTAACACCAACAAATATCCAACAAGTTTAACCAACAGTTTTGATTTTTCTTCTTGTTAGCTTTAACTGTCATTCCTGTCATAATGACCTGGAAAAGTACTATTCTACGAAACGGAGGCGAACAAAGGCGATGATGCCTTCTTTAAATGAACCAGTTTTCCAGTATAAGCCATTCATGGTAAATATAACCTTTTTAAATGAACGCGTTTGCCCGGTATAAGGCAGACAGACGAGAGGATGCTTTCTTTAAATGAACGTATTTGCCCGGTATAATGCACACAGAGAAAATAATGCCTTGTTTAAATGAACACGTTTGCCCGATATAAGGCAGACAGAGGAGATGATTCCTTCTTTCAATGGACGCGTTTGCCTGGTATGAGGCAGACAGAGAAGAGGATGCCTTCTTAAAACGGACGTATTTGCGTGGTATAAGGCAGACAGAGAAGAGGATGCCTTCTTTAAACGGACGTGTTTGCGTGGTATATAAAGTATACAGAGAAAATAATGCCGTGTTTAAATGAACGCGTTTACCCGGAATAAGACAGACAGAGGAGATGATGCCTTCTTTAAATGGACGCGTTTGACGGTATAGGCCAGACATAGGAGATGATACTTCCTTTAAATAAACGTGCTTATACCGCGATAAAGCACACAGAGGAAATACTGCCTTTTTAAAAGTAACGCGTCGGCCCAATAGAAGGCGAACCGAGATGATGCTTTCTTTAAGGCAACGCAACTTCCCGAAGACAAACAAGATCTCCCTTTCTCTCTCACTCTCATACACATACTCTCTTACTCACTCACTTTCTCTGTCTCACTTTTCATTACTGACTCACACACTTTCATTCATTCAACCACTCTTACTCATTTAACCACTCTTACTCACTCATCCACTTTCACTCACTCATTTATTCTCAATCATTCGCCCTCTCTTTTTCGCTCCCTTTTACTCATTTACTGTTACTTGCTCGCCCACTCATTCACACACTCACTCTTACTCACCCATTCACCCACCCAGTCGATTTTGAGATTTAGACAACGCTTCGTCCAGAATCCGCTTTTACTACAGCGACCAGAGAACAACTTCTACCTTGCTGCCCTAGCAGCCATGCTGACGTGGGCCGCAATTGCCTCCAACTCTCTGCATTGTGCATGAAAATGTGCTGCATAATCTCCCCCTGCCCTTCAGGACTCTTGAAGAGTGCCATACGAAGTTGAACGAAATGCTACGGAGTAAGAATACTTAGTTCTATACTGCATTAAAACAGTTTCGGTTCCAATTATTGTTCATTCATATGAATTATGAATAACCTTTTATTGAGTAACACTTTTTCCATTGAAATGAAGTATAAACTTCAAAAAATGACTAATTCAGGGTACTGGCTCATTCGGGATAGTGACTCATTCGGGGTTGTGGCCTTCAGGGTAATGACATTATGGGTAATGGAATTATGGGTAGTGCCGTAGAGTCTACTTATCACTTCTCATTTCTCACTTCCATAGTAACACATTTTTGGGGGCTGGATCATTTGGCATAAAGTCATTTGGCATAACGCCATTTGGCATAATTTTGAACTGCAACAAAAAAGTGATTCATTTGACATAACGGACAATTTTCATAATTTGGAACTTTTAATTGGTGAGGGTTATTTGATGTATTTTTTCACATAGTGAGAGTAGTTCGAGGATATGTTCTGATAGATTTAGACTGATGATATAATTTTTTTTTTTTTTGTAAGGACGGAAGCGACAGAGCTACTTCTGAGAGAGGGATCACATCCGCGTATATCAAAAAACCGAATCTTCCCTTGCTTGATTCAAGATGGACATCTACTTCTGGAGAATGGATCATATACAACATTGTCTCAATTCAGGAAAACGCCTACTTTCAAAGAAGAAATCACATCCACAATTGATTTACCTCGGGCCAACGCCCAGGATTAAATTTACCACATTATTCAAGGAAAATGCCTACATTCAAAGGAGGAATCACATCTACCATTGCCGTATTCCGGACAAACTTCTATTTCCATAAAAATAATCACTTTTGCTTTTGAAGAAGGGATCACATCCACCATTGCAGTAATCCGGGCAAGCGTCTACTTTTCAAGAAGTGATCATATCCACCCTTGCCTTATCCGAATTTTAATGGAGGGATCACATCCACCATTGCACGATGGGAAAAAAATGTCCATAACGCGAATAATTCAATATCTCGGTTCGGTACTGGTAGATTGCGCTGAAATTTTGACACAAATTGTAGAACTTTCTGGGAAATCATGCAAAGGTGGTTAAGTTCACTGCACGAAGCTGCAAGACCTCGTTTTACCCCAATGCCCCTTTTCTTTTATATAATTTGTCAAGTTCGGAGCTATGAATAATCGACAAAACATGACATATTTGCCCTCAAATTTTGTCAAAAATCGTGTTCTCATATTTCTCAAAATGCTTACTAATAACCCCACATTACTAGTCTGGTTTAGAATTTTCCAGGGAATCAAGTGGAGTTATTTTTGTCCACCGCACGACTAAAGAAGCTAAAATATTGCTCATTTTACCCCACGTTCTATTATTTTCTAACTATTACCCAAAAGGCCAAGGTCTTCCGGAAAGCATAACAAATATAGGGCATTAGGGTAAAACGAGGTCTTGCAACTTCGTGCACCTTTGCACGATTCCCCAGAAAGTTCTACGGTTTGTGTCAAAATTTCAGCGCAATCCGCCCGTACCGAACCGAGATATTGAATTTATTCGCGTTATGGACATTTTTTTCCTATTGTGCATTGCTTTAATCTTGGTGAGCACCTACTTTTAAAGAATGAATCACATCCACCATTGCCTTATGCGGAGCACAGGCCTTCATTTAAAAAAAGAGATCACATCCACAATTCTCGTAAGTCGAGCAAGCGCCTACTTTTAGAGAAGGGATCACATCGACCATTGCCTTAATCCAAGCAAGCGCCTACTTAAAAAAAGATTGCATTTACAATTTGCTTAATCCATGCAAACGCTTAATTTTAGAGAAGGGATCACATCCACCTTTGCCTTTATCCAAACAAGCATCTACTATTTAAGAAGAGATTACAACCACCATTTCCTTAACCCGGGAAAAATGCATCCAGATAGATGCTTCATTTCCTAGGGATAGATAACATTTATCATTGCTTCCTACTCGGCTAATTCATGCTTTTTTCGTAACCACTTAGTCAAGTAACTAATTTTATGAATGCAAAAAAAGATCATGCCATATGTCCGTTATGCCAAATGACCCTATTGCTATTCTTAATTATTTCAAATGTCCGTTATGCCAAATGGCGTTATGCCAAATAACTTTATGCCAAATGACCCGTTCCAATTTTGGTCATGTTTAGTCGTAGTAACTCAAATACAGACCCCGTTCGGTTTTTTACAACACGTTCGGAATGTTTATGTTGCTAAAACCGACTGGTTTTTATTTTTCTATGGTATTCCACATTTCTCGCTTAACATTTCAAATGGACCACTCTTATACGAGGATTTTAAAAAATAACCGTTTTTCATGAAACAGGGTCATCTTACTTCTCACTTCTCACTACTCCCTTCTCAGTCCTTATTTCTCACTTAACACTGTGAACAATAAGTAGTGAGCAATGAGAAGTGAGAAATGAGAAGCGAGAAGTGCAGTTTTCCCAGTAAAAAGTGAGAATTGAAAAATTAAGATTGAGAAGTGAGACGGCTCATTTTTATTTATTTTCTCTTATTTTTGACGTAGGATTACGTCCTTCGAGTAGATAAAGAGGTTCATTCTTCTGGTACAAATTCGAGACCGTCGCGAAAAGTGGTCAGGAAGTATGGGCTAATAACTGTTTTGCTGTTTTGCAACCGATTATGGAGATTTTGGTACCAAACGATCGACAAACTCTTTAAGGTTTTATTCAACTTATAAAAACAATGAATTGAAGGTGCTGCACTATTGAAAAATAGAATTTCGCCTAATGCTACGTTTAGACAAGGCAAGTGAATTGAGCAAGTCGCTTGAATCGAACGCGAATTGAACCTGTAAACATCTTAATTCAATTCACTTGAACATATTCAACTTTTGGATTCAACTGATTTCCACTGAGTTGTTCAATTCACTTGCCCTGTCAAAACGTAGCATAACACTATAAAAATCGGAAAACTAACAAATTGCGTACACACATCGCAAGCACAGACATCAAAATCGTGCAAGTTACGGGCTGGGCTCTGATCCTCAGTTCAATAAAGACTTCAAAAAGAGTGGACACGTTGACTTCGCCTTTCGTTCGTTCGATACCATTTCTCCAGTACAAAAACAGGTTTAAGGCATTTTCTTTAAACTGCATGTCATAATCGCTTGGTTACGGTGTTAATGTAAGTGCTCGTCATAGAGATACGCGTATTTCGCTTATGAGTGGCAAATCATCGAGTAGCTGACGTTGCCGTCAATGACAGTCAAGAGAAATTTTCTCTCACGATTCAGATTTTTGGTTTTGTTACTGTTAGTGTTTGGAAAAGCACATTATTGGAAATAAATTGGAACTTTTCAAAGCCATCATTTTATACAAAAGAACATCTTCAAAGCGAAAACCACAATAGCCTGGGGACTGAAGTTCATTTGCAGCGATGGCACCGGGAATGGTCCCAGCGACTTACCATCAGCTTTCAAATTTCAAACACAATTTCAAAATTGAATTCTAATCCTACGTTCAATTTGTGGTCGTGTCACGGATACAACCTTCGACTTTTTCATCAATTATTACTACTTCCATCTCAATGATTTACTTCACACTTTCCACATTCACTATTGTTCGACCAAATGACATTTATGTATGCGGCAATCGACATTTTTGGCTGTATGACCGGCCAAACGGCACCTATTCGGGAAAACGACTTTTTCGGCCAAATGACTTGTCCAGCCAGATGTAATTTTTGGCCGTATGGTCCATTTGACATTTTCCGCCAAACAACTATTTCGAATAAATGACATGTGAACGCTCAAACGAAGTCTTAGAAGCTAAGCAAATGACCTATTCGCCCAAACGACATTATCGGCTGCTTGACCCGTTTGGCCAAATGCCCTATTCGGCCATACGACTTTTTCGGCCAAGCTGCTTTTCTGGCCAAATGACTATGTATGTCGTTTTCGGTTAAATAATTGGTCCAGCCAAATGGAATCCGGCTAGATGACTTTCGGCCTTACGTGTTTTCGACCAAGTGGCATTCGGCTAAGTCTGTGTCTTACTTGTGACTCGTGCATATCACAAAATTGATAGAAGATCTTTTATGGCTGATCTTCATTGTGTCGATGTTGATTTTGTGTAAAACTGTGTAGGAATCAACGAAAAGCGTATTGGTTTTGCTAGATACCACCGTTTATTCTTATTATCGGGTGATTTTTTAAATTATTGAACTGTCACTTTTAAGTTTAATTCTCCAAAGTCCAAATGACAGACAGACGCTAAGAAGCGCAATTTTCAAAGAATTTACTTACTGTGGTGGAAGCAGATTGTACTGAAATGGAAATTTAATATTCCTATTGAAATAATATCTTCAGGTGTCACTCTTACGTACACCACTGATACATTCAATTGCTGCATCGTATCATCCAAATTTCCCGTCGATTGGAAAATTGCCAAAGTGATTCTAATTGGTATGATCAAAAATCTATGTATCGGAAAAGATTAATGAGCCAATAATCAGCAATCGTTTGAGTCTATACTTTCTAAACAACTGAACGAATATTCAACCAAAATCAACCTACGCAGATGATTGTTACCTGTATCTCCGGGGAACTTTGCTCTGTGTTTGAAATCATTAGTCCCATCAGATTTACAAAATATATTGGTAGGGCGTAACCAGAACGACATGTTTCGAAAAACATATAAAAATCCTCCTTTCTTAATTTCTTCCCCCGCACTTCTCTCTTCTACTAAATAAATATATTTATTCAAAATAGTAAATAAGTAATAAAACTAGCCTGGCTAAACATTTATCTGATAATCCAATTTGGGTAATTCAGTTTGGAACACGTCTTTGGAAAATGAAATATTGCTTATTTGTCCGAATGTTCTATTTATGTTAGCAATTAGCCACATATAGTTGAAGTAAATCTTTATAGCCTATTCAGATTACGACCATTTATGTAGGGAAAGACGGCGTTGGCAGGTTTTGTTCTATTATTGGCAGGGGGGTTTTTGTCGACCAAATTTTATTGAATTTGGCCACAATATTCTTTGATATGCAAAGAATGCTTAGGCCAAATTTGAGCCTAGTCAGTCATAAAAAACCCCTGCCAATAATAGAACAAAACCTGCCAAAGCCGTCATTCCCTATTTGAGATAATTATTGACTATGAGAAGCGAAATGAAAATAAGATGAGTGTACTTTGATATCAAGATACTCTTGATCATGTCGAGAAATTCGTAATCAGTTAGTCTAAAATAAATGATTTTCTAGGAAAAAAAATTTGATGAGTTGAAAATTTCTGGGTTTGCAGATTTTTGAATATTTTACATAATTTGTATGAACGGATTGTCAAAAGATCTAATGCTTTCGCTCATCTATATATTCCGCTATCTGTAGTTTGAATAGTAGTGGAATAAAGTGGAATATACAAAATCTAAAATATTGGCCTCTACAATAGTGCTTTGTTAGCATTGAATAATTAAAAATTTTGTTTTTAATGGTTTGTTTCAGATCTTGACTTCGATCTAATCTGATTTCAACAACGGAAAAAGAGAGTCGGGCTCCTGCGCAGATGCGACAAACGAGTATGATGCTTACGTGACGAATGACGCACGTCACTCACCTGAAACAATCGCCCAGTTGCGCACGCATTTCCCACCTTCCGATTTGATCTCGGCCAAGCAAGATGCTTATCATCGCAAACTTTCCCTCGCACCACGGTCTCTTGTCAGGCACGCACAACCAACAATATTCTTCGCTTTCTGGCCCTCCATATTGCAAAAATGCATGGGAATTGTTTTTGGCGTGCCTTCTAATAATGGCTGCAAATTTTGGGTCACAACAAACAACTGCTGAACAAACCAGACCACAGCTGGAGGAAAGTGGCTCCTCATTCACACAGTTCATTAAATAGATGCTGCGTGCGTATAGAGATTTTTCAAATTTTAATTAACCTTGCGGCAAAACTCGCGAGCCAACGCTTGTAAAAGGTAAACAAAGCACACCGGAGCTAATGCTGTGTGAACAGCGATGCAGCTATAAAATTTTAGCGATTGAATCTGTTTCGAACTAATTATATTACAGCATGGAAGCGCAGTTTACACTGCCTCCAGGCAATACCCCAAAAACTTCATGTCAGCAATCCCCAGGCTCGAAAACATCGCTAAAACGGGTGATTGCGAATAGCTTTGGCGAGATCGGAACGCTTTCCGGCCATAAATTGAACTGAATGAAACTAATTAATTAGCTTCCACAGAATTTGGTCATTCTGATGACGAGACTTTCAATTTGATGATGATGCTGCTGCCGCTAACCAGCTGGTCCCACCGTGCCATTCTGCAGATTGCGAACCATTCGCCGAAAATGCAAATCAAGTGCAGAATGCGTTTTACCAATAATAATGAAGCCACGTTTGTTTACCATCCGCATGTCGGATGAGAAACAGTGATGCCAGATTCAAGGGCGAACTATCATCTCCCCCATGGTAGTGGAAGTGCGTTCGATCTGGCAACAAGCACCCACCGAATGTAGGCAACAAGCTAGACACTAACAGATGGAAACACGTTTTTCGCTTTTACGCTTCATTCAATATTGATTTTCGACAATGGGATGCATCATCGATGCCGCTACGTTCTCGCATCCTCCAAATGAATGCATGCCGGAGGCGGTTCACCAAAACAGAACCCCCCCACTATTGGAGCACACGTTCCGAATCGGTGGTAGCACAAGGCATTTATTTTGTTTCGGTTCGCTTCATCACAGCTGGTTGGTTATAGCGTAGCGCAAAATGAGTCTCCAGCTCCACTTTGCCGGTCGTCCGATTTGCATTTGAATTTGGCAGAGTAGCTGCCCAGCGGTTCGTACGCTAATCAGGCGCGAAAATTGTCCGGCGCCGGTAAAGCCGGGCATTACGCCACCCCTAATTGAAATGTTAATGGCGAACCAAGAGGGTAACCGAGGCGATTCGGGATTCTTTTGTTCCCAGCAGAGCGCTAACTGTGGTGCATTTTAGCATAGGGCGGTTCCGTAACATTTTTATTGTTGAAACTTATCTAGTGGAATGGATCCAACAGAAAAGTTTGAACTACATATCACATTAGATTTCCCTAGTTAATTTTTATGTTTACAGCATAGTTAGATCGCAAGAAGTAGTAATGTCTGAGCTGGGTACTTATAGATAAAATGATCTTACAGATAAAAGCGAAAGAAGCGTCTCTGTCAAAATGCAAATAAAATATTCTAATTAGATTCAATAGTACGAACACGTTTTCTACGAAAATTGAAACCCAATACTAGCGAAAACCATTTCCCTCTACTAGCGCACTGCCTTTAGGCGCGAGAACTACCAGAAGCAGCAGAACGCGTAGCACCAGCTGGAAATTAATGATTGCGGTAGTCGGGTGTCATAAATTATTCGCAATATTATTACGCCCCGTTAGTGCAGTTGGTGCGGAGGAGACTGCAGTCCATCGCGCCCAGTAGTTGCCAGCAGCGGTTATCGCAGGCAGCCCAGCAGTAGCACGCAGATTGGGTGTTTGTGTGGTCAAGGGACTTCTTGTTGTTGTCATAGCAGCTGAAGCCGAAGCGTCAACAACAACGGCTCTCAGGAAGTCATGCTTCAATGGGTTGCCTCCGGCTTGGGATCCGTTACAGTTCACTAGTTGGCATCGCCCCGCGTCGGGTTGGGGGACGTGATTTTTCAATAGTTGATGAAGTCGCATCACCACCACCAGAGCGTTGCCGTGGACACCGGCCAGCTGGCGGCGGTAGGTATTGTGGTTACTGTGTCACACATGGATACAGATTTTCCGCTAGCAACGATTTATGGGGCCTGATGTTGGGTTTGGTAGCAGCCTTTTGCGAGATATGTTCGATTGATATTGAATAATCCTTTTAGTGGTAGATATTTTGGATTTTCCCCGATATTTAAAATCCTAGAAGGAATAACAGTCTCACCCAACAATTAAAAAACAATAATAAAATCAGTAAAAATTTGATTTCAGTCAGTTACAACATTTAGAAACTTGAAATATACTGCAAATTAATCCGAGCATCCCTACTTTTTGTAATATAGAGAAGGCTCAGCGCCGCAGGTCATTGGAACCAATTTGTGTTATATTGTCAGCTCCACAGCTCCATAATTCATTCCGTACCAAGCGCACTACCATAATTGAATCAAATTATCTCTCAATTCAACAACAATCACCCATGCGAATCCGCCCTGTATCGCGTTGCACAAATTGTAGATCTGTTCTTATCTACACTCAAGACTGCAATGCACTTTGAAACCAATCCGTCCATTTAGGGAGCGACCACACCATTGTCGATAACTAGCGCCTAATTCAGCGCGCTATGTCGCCTGGATTTACCGCTTGGTTTGTATATTTTGCAAATATCACACGATATGCAAGCCCACCTCGAGCGCGATTTGCCATGGGATATTTCGCTCCGGATGTTTACGTTCTGGACAAGACTGGGAACTGCCGTCCGCCGTCGCGTCCCGTTACGTAAACAGGATCGACGTTGTCGCCGTCATCGTCACTGAACCAACATCATCATCCTCATCACTTCCATTATAAGAAGCCCAATGCGAGAGTTGTTTAGTTCAATTAGAAACTGAGAATAGATATTGTGTATACCTACCTTATGAGATTAGTTGTGAAGAAAAACTTTAATCACATGATCGCATTCTAGCTTGAACGGGGATGTACCAAATCGATTGATTACGTACAAAGGTATAAGTAAGCAATGAATACAAAACAACTTGTCTTGAAAGTAATTCAAAGCGATTTGAACACAATAAGTTTTTTGATTCAGGATTACATTCAGTGAACATATATGAAAAATTAACTTAAACTGAAATGGCACGGGAGAGGCCCTTTCACCCGTCAGGTAGATTACTCATGCACATTTTATATCACATCACCATCTCTGGTTGCATCTTGCTAAACAGCAATGCATCAACGGTGCTGATGCAAGCAGGTTTTGTTACAAACTGGAAACGGGCAAACTGAAACGAGTATTCATTTATCGAATATTATTGGTAGATACTAACGACGGAAAGAGCATTGGTTTCCAGTCCTGATCGCAATGCAATTTAATCAAATCATCGACTCGAAGGATTGTTAACAAATTGGGCAACAATATCATGTGAGAAATACTAACATTATGGCGACAATGTGTCTCTTTTTAATTTTTGGTGTTATCATACAACTAATTATATTTGTAGATAATTTAAGAAATTATAAAAATTAAATTAAATAACTAATCCTTTCAATGTTATCTTTTTACAGGTAAGGATAACTCAGTCTGAGGTGCATAATCCACTTAATTGATCAAGGTAATTATGTTAAGTTGACCCCGCAAACGTTGTCCAGCATAGTAGGCGAAAAAACGCATTGTGTACTGCCCATGCAAAAAAAAAATACAACATTTTTGCAAATAATTTAGATTCAAACAAACAATTTGAAGTATGCTAATTCACACAGTAACCAGGTTTGGGGAAAATTGGTCCATTTAGCGCTACACTGAGAAAAATTGCCTTATGAATGGTGATTTTCATTTAAAAAAGTAGAGTGCGGCAGACTCGGTTTGAACCATGGACGTCGTATTCGGAAGGCCGGTGTGCATATCACACGCCCATCGACGCTTGAATACTTGGGAAGGTAACAGCGAATATGAAGCATTGCTGGTGGAGTAATCAGTCGAAGATTCATAGGGCGCCAGTTATAAATTACGATAGTCCAGTTCGCTGAGTGTATTCTTTCGCTCACCTCTACACAAAATCACAAATTAGGCAACTATACACGAGTTCTTCTAATATTTTCAATTATGATTGTCCGTCGTTTGGCTTCAGTTAGTAACGAATCATGCCAAACACAATCAGACAAAATTCATCACCGAATATTTCCCACAGATAGCAAACGATGTACAGTATTTATTTACATTCGGCTGGCATTCGAAGAAATCGCAATCGAGTGGTGAGTGAGGATTCGATAGAAATATTCAGGCCGCAAACCCAATCATTGAGTCTATATGGATAAATCAATAAGAAAAAACTGCCGCTATGAAACGAACGATCAGATGGAGCCACCGTACACGGAAGAGAAAAAGTACCCAGCGTTGAGTTTTTTTAAACTTATTTTTGAGTTAATTTTTCTCTTCTCTTTCATCCACCCTTTCTTCGGTTGTCAAAAACAAAAGAGCTAAACAATCCAACGACGCCAGTTCAATACGGGAAGCCAACTTTGAGTTTATTGCCTGAGGTCGAAATTGAGTGAATTAAACTTACAATTGGGTAAATAAATTTTCCGTTGGGCACTTTTTTTAACATGGGAGTAAAGGCAAACTACTCCGACCCTATTTACTCAATTTTGGCTTCCCGTACGGATGTTCGAGGTTGGGAGAATTGAACTCACTATTGGGTAGTTTATTTCTTCCGTGTAGACATGTTCTGTCAAAACAACACGAATAGAAACATGCGTATATAGCACAGAAAAAATAAAGATTCTAAAAAAAGTTTAAAGAATTCAACTTTGAGTACGAAGCTCCAAATTTTAACTCAATAGTAGGTTGTTTTCTCACTCTCTCTTTTGAATGTTATTACACCCGATTTTGTTTTTACACGGATTTTTTTACACGGCCGTTTAAAAAAAAATCCCATACAAAACTTTTGCAAAGTTGCTCCATTTTGCATGATTCGTCGAGAAATCATAAAACTTTTTTTACACGGATTTTCAATTTTTGAACTGAAAACTTTTTTACACGGAACGTATCCCCCGTGTAAAAAAGAATCGGGTGTATAAACAAAGAGAGCTGCATCGACTCAACGCGTGCTGTTCCGGGAAAGAAGCCAAATTTGAGTTGTTTTCACCATAGTCTCGAGTGAGTGAAAATAACATAAATTTGAGTTGGTGGAACTTCATAGTGGGTGAAAATTCAACACGGAAGCAAAGGTAAAGTACTCACCGGATTTGTTCGCATTTTACTTATTTTTGGCTTCTTCCACGCAAGGGCGGATTTGAGTGAAAGGAACCGTAAAGTGAGTTGTTTCACGGTTCCGTGAGAGCTTGTTGACGTTTAATCATCTTTCTCTTTCAGCACAGAAGCAGAATAGGATTTGTTTTCATCGGGAAACGTTTCCCGATGAAAACAAATCCTATCCTGCCTACGCGCTTGAAAGAGAAAGATGTTTAAACGTCAGCAATCCTTATACTGTCGCCGTTGTTTTAATGCGGTGAGCAGGGTAGAAATATTTCACAGTCAATGCAGTGAAAAACATGGATCTCAGTATAATCTGCAGTCGCCTTCATCGCCGCCATGATGAGTGCGACTGGGTGCAGCCGAAAAATCATTTCCAACACCGACCATTCAATTTCGCATTCAGCCACTCACAAGTTGCTCTGACCGGCTGCTCAGTTCGCGCCTTAGGTGCCCGCCAGAGTAAACGCGACGAGCGATGCGACGCGACGCGACTCACGTAAAAGAATAACAATCATTATCAACAGGCTGTCAAATTGCACTGTCGCGTCGCGTCGCATCGCACGTCGCGTTTACTCTGGCTTCACCCTTACCGTATGACTGTGAGTGGCCCATTTAAACGCGTGGTGATTTTTTCACGTGCACGCAGCGTTGAAAAAACGCTACGTGGGCATCATCTCTCGATTTCTCGGTACTTATTCAGTGACGTATGTGATTTTGTAAACAAAGATTCAAACGTCGATTTGTCCAATCTGATAGCACTCCCACGCAAACCATCACCACAGACAGGTAGCGGAAGCCTTCGGCTATCTGTTGGTGGTGTTGGTTTGCATGGGAGTGCCATCAGATTGGACGAATCGACGTTTGGATCTTTGTTTACAAAATCACATACGTCCTTTTGAATAAGTACCCGAGGTTTCTTTTCGCTCTATCCGTGGTTTCGTGCTGGGGGGCACTCAGTAGATATGAACCGTTTGTTGGTTCGCTTTTGGTTTGAGTAACATTCATTTTGCAATCGTGTGCAGAGTGTAAAATAATCGAAAATTTTGGTGAAGTCCATTTTTCTTCATTTGTCAGTTCACTTCCGACACATTCATAGTCGGTTCTGGACAGTCAATATTCAGTTGAATGTTAGTCACTGAATATTTTTGCACATTTTACAAATTGATAAATTATCTGAAATCTGAACTCGTTTCAAATGAGTGAAGTGATTTATCACACAGGACTGTAAACGGTAAACATCAACATAAACAATGCTAATTATGTTTTTTTTTTCTGCACATAGTAAACACACTCAGTGACAGTCGAATGAATGAATTCGTGGAGTAGTCGTCTGACTATGTCATTCTATGTTTTGAATATTCATGCGATGTTTGTAAAAAATCGGACCGAAGTTGCTTCATGAAGATGAATATTTTAAGCTCTGATCGTGTGTTAGCTGATGGGTTGGGATATTAAATCAGCGTGGTTCGCGTGAGTGAGTTTTCCCATAGCGTAACATCGTATACAACTTGTGTCTACAAATACGTGCAGCTGCAGACTGCCATATTGTAGCAAATGTCCGCCACGGAGCGGACGTATTTCTTGTCTTATCTGAAACCACTCCCACGGCTGAATTCCGTGTCGAAAGATCCTGTGTTTGCTACATTGTCACGCTCCGTATCATCCTGGTGCAGGTCAACGAATTCCAAGAGTCCCTTTACTTGGTATTCATTGACTGCGAAAAAGCTTTCGACCGTCTCAATCACGAGAATATGTGGGCCGCCCTGAGACGCAAGGGGTTTCCTGAGAAAATCATCGGCCTCATCCAGGCACAGTACGAGGTCTTCTCATGTTAAGTGCTGCATTGTCCGACCCTATCCGGGTCGTAGTTGGTGTGAGACAAGGATGTATTCTATCACCGTTACTGTTCCTCATCGTAATCGACTATTCTGGTAGGTGCCATTGGCCGTGAACCAAACCGCAGGCTACTATTGCAGCCTATAACCACGGAGCACCTAAACGACTTCGAAACGTTGATGACGTTGCACTCCTCGCTCAACGGCGCTTTGATATGCAGAGTAAGCTCAACGACCTTGCCGAGCGCTCCTCTTCGGTAGGTTTAGTCATCAACGCCAACAAAACCAAATTGTTGGATGTAAACGCGGCGACGCCTTCCAGTTTAACAGTAGCCGAGCAAACAGTGGAGAATTTTGAAAGCTTCCAATACCTTTTTAGCCAAATTACGTCATACGGCGGTACCAAGATCGATATAGGCGCAAGGATCAAGAAAGCAAGGGCTGCCTTTGCGAGTTTAAAAAATATCTGGAAAAACAGGCAGATAAGTGAACGCACCAAAATACGAATTTTCAACTCTAACTCGGTGCTGTTATACGCTAACGAAACATAGTGTGTATCAGAGAACACTCAACGCCTGCATGTGTTTATCAACATCAACATAATTCGGGTCCTGGTGGCCTCACAACTTTATCTCAAACAACGAGCTCCATCGTCGTTGTCACCAGAGGCCGATATCAACAGGAACTCGGTATCGGAAGCGGGGTTGGGTCGGCCACACCTTACGTAGGGACAGAAACGAAATCTGTAAACAATTAGACTGGAACCCAGCAGGACATCGCAGCAGAGGCAGACCCAGAGGCTCATGCCGACGAAACCTCAATAATAAAATAAAAGAAGTTGACGGAAAGCTAACCTGGCAACAGGTTAAAGCGATAGCTGGACATCGCCCAGGAAGGAGATCTTTCAAGTCGACCCTTTGCCTCCGGTGGCGTACAGAATCCATAAGTATGTAACTCCTACGCAGATCAACACCACCACCAGATACCAGAAGCCTTCAGCTACGTGTTGATAGTGTTGGATTCCGTGGGAGTGCTATAAGATTCGTCAAATCGACGTTTTAATCTTTGTTTACAAAAACAGAAAAATCGTTTTGAAAATTTAGTATTGACTTCATCAACTTTCGAGAGCCTTCTGCCCGGTTAGTTTATTTTCCCGCGCACTTTTCGTCTATCTGCTGGTCCAACTCATATCCGCTACGCCAAAGATCTTGGTCGAAAAGGCTCATCGCGTAATTTAACGCGTCGTCGCGTTGACTGTTTCTTTTTGGACGAGAACGACGCCAGATCGTATTTTAGCTAGATGTCTGTCTATCAATCCTATCAGTTTTCCAGATCCTATTATTCACTTCGCTACAGATGCTACACGCCGTTCTCTTGCTAGCGGGCGGACTCGAATATCTGATCTCTGTCGCTTTATGTGGCGTAGGTACCCTTCACTCACTCTGCTTCTCGGATGAACTTTGTTGGGACCGAACTATCCGTACTAGAGGTGTGCATCGACCAGCCGCCGCCGCCGCCAACGACAATTTTAAATCGGTGTGCCGTCGTTTGGAATCTGTTACGCCGCTGATTTATAATTTTCAACGTAACGTAAATTCCGAAGAATCAGTGAAATTTTGGAAGAATTTCTCGTTTGATATCCTCAGACCATCTCGTTGAAATTTCAAAAAGCTCCGTTCTCTGTGGCTAATGGTTGTTTGGCAGATTGAACTATTTAGCCCAACGGTTGTACATATTTAGCCTTGTTCCCGTTCAGTCCGTTCAGGAAATGACATTTGTGGTCAAATTGCCCGTTCGGCCAGATTACATTTTCGGCCAAACGACGCTTTCTAGCAAACGACAACTTAGGCCAAACGGCATTTTCAACCACATTCAGTTGAACCACTTTCTCAGGCAGACGAATTTGTCTACCAAGCGACTTTATCGTCCAAACGACGTTGCCTGCAAAATGGAACTCAGCAAGATGACTTTCGGCTTAAAGTTTTATTCGGCCAAATGGCGTTCGAACAAAACCCAAGCTGCACGCATGTTCCACATAGGTTACTGCAACGTATATGTGACCAGATTCAGTCACAATCAGGGTTTGCAGGAATCGCTCTTAATAGATAACGAACAACGAGAAAAGGCAAAAACTGTTCCGAATCATAACAAGCAATGATAACAAATATATCAAACTTGTATAGAAGTGCGGAAAAACAGAATCGGATAGGAAGGCCTTACAGAGAAGTGATGATTCTCGCTTCGTTCTCGCGCATTTTGTGTTGTGGACCGCAAAGCTGTGTAGAACAAGTTGAAATGCAACATCAGAACAAGTGCTCATCGCGGTTGGAGCTTTTTAAACGAAATTTATCCTGAGGTATCAAATCAGTTCTTTATCATGACAGCTTGCGAAAAAGGTCTCTCGTGGTATGCTACATATCGTATATGAATACAGAGATGATAAGTGTGAAACATTTTTATTTTTTTTTTTGATTCAATCCCTGATCATAATCAAGTTGAAGTAGCTTTTGCGTTCTTTGTGTTGCCAAATTTGTTTACACATGCTTCGGTGATGATTGTTGCACCAGAGCCGGAATCGCTCAGAGCATGAACATCATAAATTCACCAGCAGCATATCTCGTGTTTGGCTAGATGAAGACCTCCTTCAATGGGTCTGACACCAGCGAATTGACCGTTTCTTGGCGCTGTCAAGAGTGCTGTAGAAAGAAAAGTGGAAGTAAAGAGTCCAGATCTTCGAGCGAGCTTCAAAACGAGTTGAAGAAACTCGCAAAAAGAGAAGAAAAATCAGAAGCGAAAACTGGAGTAGGGGAGGATTTACACCAGATGAAGCTGGATCTTCAACAAGAGCTGTTTGAGATGCACCAGAAAAGTAAAAGCGGGTGATTTTTTTAAATCTTCATTATGGTGTTTTAAAAGTGGGTGATAGAGTTGCAGTTGAATCAGGCGCAATTGGAGAATAAGATCGCCGAAGAAAAGGACCATCGTAAGAAACTGATCTCGTTGCGAGAAAAGATGGAAGGAAAGCTGAAGCATTTGAAGCAGTAGCGGAAGAGGAATTTCACTTCCCAAGAAGTGGAGCAAGAAGGTGAGAGCGAGGGAAGCTTGAAAGTTGTAGCGCCGGATCAGTAGAAGCCAGGAGAAAGAAGCAAAATCGGGAAATGGACAGACTGGGAAAGTTACTCCGGTGGTATGAGATGCTGGAGGAGCCTACCGTAAGCATTCAGCACCAAAAGCAACCGAGAAGCTCACAAAAAGTCAATCGGAGGTCCATCGTTTCAACCAGAGAGTTTCCTAATTGGTAGCGTCAAGGACGATGCGCCATTTGGACATTGATTCCAAAAAATGAGTAGAAGAGTAGTAAGACAGTGCGCGAGATGGTAAAGGTAGAGGAGTTGACTCCATTAGATCGAAGATCTAAGAAAAACTGAAGGAGGAAGAATCGCCGGAAAGTCCATTGAGGACAAAGATAGCTCTTCAGAGGAAGAAGAATTCCTAAGGAAAGAAATACCAGTAGAAGTCACATCGGAAGCAAGAAAGAGTCCGACAAGGTAGACAAAATCGGCAGCGAGAACCAACGAAGGCGCATGTGTACACTCGTCAGTTGCTGCACAGAAAATGTCAACTTTTTCCGGCAAAACGGAAGAAGGCGTGCAGCTTTTCCGACGTGAAAAATTTTGACTCGACCAAAGAAGTGTCTGGAAGAAGAGGCGGTGGAAGTGATCAGTAGCAGATTGTTCCAAAGATCGTGGAGACACTACGCATGTTGCTCAGTAAGCCAGATACTCCCGGTTTGAAGTAGAGATGTGCGCCGGTGCGAAAATCGTCGGCTGCGGCATTTTGTCATAATTTTCAACGATGGCGGCGTTTTCAGCATCAAGCAGAAAGCCACTTTACCAGCGGCAGCGTGTTATCGGCGTGGTGATTTTTTTATTGCGTTCGTAATTCTCCCTAATTTCGATTGAAAATTCATTAGATTTTTATTCAAACTTCTGTTACCGGCGGGTAACAATTGTCACTAATTCTAAAACATTGATCACGGAAAATAGGGACAAATATTGTTATTCAGTTTCCTTCGATTTGCAACGGTCATTTCATATCGACGCGCATGGGTACGGGGCAGTCGATATATGCGCGTAGCGCACCAGTGCGCTACGTAGAATCTGGGTGCCGAGTGGGTGAACAGATCCACTGAACTTATGAAGAGCGATCGAAATGAAATCGATTGATGAGTTTTGGGCGGGAAAGAGCTGGAAAACGGCGTGAGTAGACAGTTGATGTTAACTCCTGATTTGAGAAGCATCTAGGAAAAAAAGCAAATTAAAAGTGAAAAAAAACAAGCTCGCAGTACACGCACGTTTTTTTAATTATCCGGTTGCGAAAGGTGGATTAAAAACCCGTCAGTGAGTTGACGATCGAATCCGAGTCGTGTTTCGTGACATTTTTTGGCAATCCATCACCCGGTTTATCGGGCTAATAACCGACATCCAAGCGTATTTGGCTGGCCATCGAAACGCCGTAGCCGCCGCAAGCCGTCCGTTGCAACTAGACCGTTGCCACAAACCCTGAAGTGAAAGACACTACGCCCGCTACCGGCGAGCTGACTGGATTCCACGAGCCTCGAACCAGACGACCTCCAACGAAGCCGCCATTCTGTTTCCCGAAAGACGCCATCGCAGCGCACCTCCGCTGGGATCAATTCCGTGGCGTTCGCCAAGCTCCAACCCACGCTGCCAGTCTGCCCCGGAGGTATTCAGCGGTCATCAAGCCGACGATCGGCCCTTGGGGCCACTACCACGTTCAACCGGCACTAGCCATTCCGAAGCCGTCATCGTATAACCGTCATCGCCGTAATCCTACGTGGCCGCCACCATCGTCTTTGTTTCGAGAAGTCCAAGCACCGCCCCTTCCTCGCCGCCGATTGGCCCGGAGAAATAATCTCTCGAAGTTCTTGCCTGTCCGTGCAGTTTGGAGCGTCTCCGCAATCGGACGATCGCTATCCTCGTCGTCGCTATTCCACCACCGAATCGGTTCTAAGAAGCCGCCCTTTCGACAGTCCTGTGTGTGGATCCCAATAAAGCGCTGTTTGACCGTAAGTAATACATACGATATAGGTTTCCGAGATCCGAAATCTCCCCAGCGTCCGTACGCCCTGAGACCCGGAATCCAAAAGAGGTCTTGAGCACCCGCCCCAAAGACTGCCGTTGGCTCTAGACCAGCAGTCTTGGGTTTGCTGCCGGTTTCCCTCCGAACCGAACCCGAGCTTTTAGGTTCCGGGGTCAAAAGTAGGTCTTATACTTCTAAAGGAAATTCTTCGGAATCTCCAGAGGGAATTTTTCGAAACTTCCACTAAATCCACTAATTCAATATTTAGTTGCAGTCTAAATATTTCGTAATGTCAATTTTAAGTTGTATATTTTTGATTTTGTTATTGTGAAGCGTTTAATGTACTGCCTATGATCGCATATCAGTCGCACCTTTGCTGGATTTCTTATTCACATAGGGCAATTATGCGATTGTGGGCAGTCTAGATGTTAACAACATATGTTGTTTTGTTATAAATAGTTTATAATTTATAAGAACAAGTCTTTAGGACCCAGTCAAAGACGGAATAAATAATAATAATAATAAAACTCTTAAAAAATTCGCGCAACTTTTAAATTTTGACGGAAAACTGTTTGGAGCTTCAACGGGAAATTCTACAATAGTTCGGGGGATTTTTTTAAATTTCTTGAGGATATTTTTTGCTTTTTCCGAGCCTATTTTCATTTGTCCAAATTGAATACATGGCTATTATTCGGTTATTAGTTATTAGGTCGAAAACAATTTGTCCAAATATGTAATTTGGCGGAAAGCTACATGCGACAGAAAGATAAATACTTCGGGCTTCGGGGCCCTAAAGTTAGTGTCGACAGGCATTCATTCGCATTGTGCTGCGTAGCGTGGGTTCGATTCTCACCTCTTTCGTAAACTTTTTGTAAGAAAAGGGGTTTGCAGAGTCAATGGACGTTGCATGCTGGTCTGTTGTCTAGTGTGGTGCTTCCTTCAAAGAGCGGAATGCTCACTGGAAGCATTAAACGAGTAGTGGCTTTTTATATACGGTGCAATTGGTAGTATGTCCTTAAAAGACGTTTTCCCCAATAGATCGTTTGGCCGAAATAGTCATTTGACCGAATAGATCATACGACCGAAAATGTCGTTTGAACAAAAATATCATTTGGCAGAATGGGTATACGCCCGAAAGTGTAATTTCCTGAGCAGGTAATACGGCCAAAAGTGTCAACCCAAATGGCGCTTTCTGTCAAACGGCTTTTTCGGTCAAAAGACTAGATCGGCCAAACGACATTTTCAAGCAAACGACCGTTTTAATGGCATGGCATTAATGGCATTCCGAAACCACGGCAGCTCACTCCTTCAAATCAAACGGCGACTGAACGATTCAAATCCTCCACAATTCGTGAGGATTCGGGACGCTTCATTATTCGAACGATTCGAACCCAGCACTGGGCGAGTCTCTTATGTCAGCCATCAAACGGTTGAGATCGTTGGAGAAACGTTTCGTACGAGATCCGTTTTCAAACAACAGCATTCCAATTGTTTCGAAGAATTGCTCGTTCTAGGTCACATGAAGGAGAAACCAACAATAAGTGAGCTAAGTGTGAAAGTAGACAAGAGTTACTAGCTACCGCACCATATGGTACTGAAGATAGAGAGCGCAACAACAAGTGTACAAGCAAGAGCTGGAATAACTCGCTAAAGGAAATATGTTGTCGGACTAGAATGACAGTAGAACGAGGAGTCAAACATTCAACGGCTACTCGGCAGAGTATTTGTATGTATGTCAATCAACGCTGTCCACTTGGAGACTGCCAGCGATCTTTTGAACAATGCATTCATCGCCGTACTTAAACGACTCAATGAACGTTGCGGGCATCCAAAAAAGTCAGACATTGCGAACCATTTTGTTGGTACTGATCGTTGGCTTCACGATCTTCGTTGTTCCTTCAAACTGATTATCGGCAATGACACAACGATCTTCAAATGCAAGTTCAATAAGGATCAAAAAATGTTGTCATTCCACTTGCTTCTATATAAAAAAGGAGATGATTCTTTTACAAGAATAGACGATAAATCCGGCCTTAATTCAATAAACAGGTTTACAATTCATTCTACAGTTCAAAGCTATTTTCTTATAAGCCTTAAAATATTTCTTACAACCCTTTGAAAATACTCAATCGGCACTTAGTCGTTTCCAGGGAGTAAAATCCATAAATGCCATTGGATGCCATCACCCATCCATCAGTTTTTCCATCAACTTCATTCCCAGCCGTAACGGTTTCCCCAACGAATCGAAACGTTCAATCATCCAGCCTTCCCGCAACTGACCCTGTGCAGCAGCAGCAGCAGCACATCAAACGATCCCAATAAATACCCGCAGGCACGTCCACCGGCCACCCATCCTTCGCTTATTGCTAGGCAATCAAATTCGAAAAACATGTTGCGTTTCTGTCATCCTGTTTTTCTTCCGAATCGACAACCCGGCGGAGCAGGATGGATACGAAGGAGCGCATAGCATCCCAGCAACTGTATACAGTAACGACTTGTCGCCTGGCATTGAAAATTTCCATGGCGCGAGGAGTCAGAATCGGCGGAAAAAAGTCCGTCTCGACACTCGAGGCAAAAAGGCAATTAAGAATAAAATTTCAACCAGGAGGGCTTACACTTGTGCGAGACCTACGCTGCGACCGACTTCGGCAGTTTCCCTCTGCCGTTGACATTTTAATCAAATTGGATTGAAATTTCGCAACGCGGCATCCGTCGTCGTCGTTGCCAATGAGAGTTTGGTCGGTATTTTTGTTTTGTTTTTGTGACAGATTTCGGAAGCTCGAAATAACAATTATAGAGAATAGTTTTTTTTATTACACATTAGATTTGGTTTAAACTAATTGGACTTGATTTACCGCATGTAGATCATTTTCAGCCAGTGGCGGCGTTGTAACGTCGTGGGTGAACAGATTTCATGCATAAAAAATTAGTTATTTTACCTTAGCTTCACTGAAAATGCTCTAGAAGTTCTGCCCGGAAACTATCCGAAAGTTCCAGCTCCAGAAATTCCTTCGAAGTTCCTCGAAAATTTTCTTATGAAGTTGCTCCAGAAGTTCATCTAGGAATTCTTTCGGAATATCATCCTCTAAATGCCTTGAAACAAGAAATTTCTCCAAAAAATCTCCCAGATTTCCTTCCGAACCTACTCCAAAAATTTCTCCAGAAATTCTTACAAAAATACACCGGAAATCCTTCAACAAATTCCTTCAGAAATTCACCTTTGAACTTCCTTAGAAATATTCACGTCTGCTTTCCCACAAATTCCAACAGTATTTCCTTATAAAATTCCCCTGGAAACTCCTCCCGACATTTTCTCTGGAGTTTTCTAAAAAAATTTTGAGGAACTCTTCATGATTTTTTTGAGAACCATTCAGAAATAGCCTTGAGCTATAAAATTCTCTGAATTCCTCCGAAACTCAAGTGGAATTCCTCTGAAGCCACCTCCCACCCATGTCCCAGGAGAACTTTCTGGAATTCCTCGAAAACTCTCCTTTTTTCCCTTCAGGAATTCCCCGAAAATTCCTAGAAAAATTAGTCTACAAATTCATCTAGCTACTCCCCCAGAAATTTCTTCAGGAATTCTTCGGGAGGTTTCTTCACGAACTCTTTGAATATTCTGCCGTATTTCTTATAAAACATTGTATTCTCCATCAATTCATCCTCAAATCCTTGAATTTTCCTCAGGAACCGCTCCGATGAATTCTTTTTTTCGGAAGAAATTCCAGAGATTTTTTTGTTGGAGCATCCGAAGGAGTCCCTAAAGCACTTCCTGCAGGATTTCCTGAAGAAACTCGGGAGGAAATTCCTTGATGGACCCTCGGAAGGACTGACTTTCTGGAGAAATCTTCCAAGGGACTCCTAGAATAGTATCAAAAAAAAATTCTAGGAGATATTCTAAAAAAAAGAGTAGTTTGAAAGGAAGTTCATACGGAATTTTCAGAATAAAATATTTTTAATTGTTCAAATAAAAAAAAATCTGAAACACAAAAAAAATCGAAAAAGAATTTCAGAGGACATTCTCGGAGAGATTCCCTAATTTCCCGAAGAAAAATTTCAAATTTTTTTAAAAGGTTTTTAAGAAAAATATGATTATATTCTGTCAATAGTACCTACGTTCAGTAACGAGGGATATAGTGGCCAAGTTGCCCTTACAAAGACATTTTTCCAAGACGTTTTCATTGGTCATTGGTGTTCATTGGTATTAGGACCCTGTTCTTCCCATTCTGACCCCTGAGGCCCTGAATCTGGTCCTTGTCGAAATTTCAGAAAGTCATTTTCAAGTTGAAATAGTATTTTTTGAGCTCCTTCTATGTTTTCATAAAACTTGAGCAGCTGCTTACCCAATTTCATTGTAATTGGTGTTATGGCCGTTGCTACTCCCATTTTTGCCCCTGATTCCGGCCCTGATTGAAATTTCAGAAAGTCACTTCCAAGTTCAAATAGCATTCTTCGATCTTCTCATATACTTTCATGAAGTTTGAGCATCCGCATGCACAGTTTCATTGTATTTGGTGTTATGGCTTCTGCTCTTCCCACTCTGACCCCTGAAGCCAAAACGCGCGGTTTTTGAAAACTACATTTTAGAGTCATAATGTCTTCAGAAGAGTTGAAGGATATTGCTTGCGCTTTCTTTTGATAAGAAACTTCAATGATCTATCGACCTTAAAGGGCGGTATGGAATAAAAAAAATACGCAGATGTACAAAAGCAGTGGTTCTCCTCTGCAATGTTATAAAGAATGTGAATTGGAACATCTTTTCTGAAGACACAATATTAGAATAACGGTTTTGCAACGAGTTAGAGCAAGTTTTGTACGAATGACCCAAAAATCATATTTTGGGCATAACTTTTTTTGAAAATGATTTTAGCACTATGGTTTATTGTAGAAAGTTGTGCATAATGACAAAAAAAACATGTTTGTCAAAGTTATTGAGAAATCTTTCCAAAAAATAGCAAAAAAATAGTCAATTTTTACATCAACACATCATGAAAAGCGACAAGAGTCGGCAAGCCAAAAGCTGTGACTTTGCAGACCACAATATCATCAAGTTTGCTTGCTGCCAGATTGGCGTTAGGCGATTTGTCTCAATTGAGACTGTTTGGGTCAAATTAAGTCTATCCACCCGAAACGTTTTTATCGGCGCACTGTAGATTCTAACTTTTATTTCAACAATTCTAAGCAGCAATCGAATATGCATCCTCTTTGGCTGACCTGATTGATTCACTTCTTCTGCTGGGAAATTTTAATCAAACCGGTCTTGTTTGGTCACCTTCTGACCACCGGTTTGCGTTTTCTGATACCGTAAATTTGACGACCACCGCAACCAGCCGCTTTCTCCGCTGGAACCGCTTTTCTTGGATTAACCCAAATTAATTTGATATTCAGTTTCCTATCTCGCTTCTTCGACTTGGTATTTGTTAACGAAAATTTAATTCCTTATTGTGCGGTCTTTGAGGCATTGGATACGATTGCTTCTCTTGATATCCATCATCCTGCTTTGAAAATTTCTATCGCAAATGGCCGTCATGTTGGATTTGACGATTCTTTGGATATCGATGGATTGAATTTCCGCAAGACTGATTTCCAACTACTCCAACGTAGTTTGTCACGATTCGACTGCAACGCTTTGAATGACTTGGATATTGATTCTGCTGTTAACCGGTTCAACAGTTTCTACGCGACTGTGTATCTGCCTCCGTACCGAAGCGCGAACCTCCAAGAAAGCCGCCATGGACTAACGCTAATCTACGCTACATAAAACGGGCTCACTCTAGAGCTCTCCGTGGTCTTACTACGGTGCTACTACTAAAAGAAGCTTTTCAGTTGCCAGCAATTGTTATCGTCGCTATAACAAGCAACTCTACAAGCGGTACGTGTGTCGTATACAGCAGAATCTTCGACGCCATCCGAAAGGATTTTGGTCTTTTGTTAATACTAAGAGGAAAGAAATCGGTCTCCCATCTCAATTATTCCGTTGCTCAAAATGTTGAGGACAAATGCAATCTGTTTGCGGAGCATTTTTCATCCTTCTTTTCAGTCGCATCGCCGTCACAAGCTGAAATTTTACGTGCAATTAGTGATGTACCTGACGATGCCATCGACATTGACTTTTTTAACATTGAAACTCAAATGGTTGTATCGGCTATTAATAGGATCAAATCGTCCTTCTCTGCTGGCCCGAGCGAAATTCCTTCGGCAGTGTTAAAAAAATGCTCCGATGTTTTGGCCACCCCTCTGTGCATACTATTCAACCTTTCACTTCGTCAGCAAAAATTTCCTACTAAATGGAAATGCTCTACCATGTTTCCTGTATTTAAAAAAGGAAACAAAAGCGACGTAAGAAACTATCGGAGTATTACATCACTTGGAGTTGATTCGAAAGTGTGAAAGAGTCGCTGATCTATTAGAGATTATTGGCGGCATGCAAGAATTATATCAGCCCGTTCCAACATGGTTTCTTTCCTGGTCGATCTGTAGAAACGAATATCGTGAGCTTCACATCGTTTTGTATGGACAACATGTCCAAAAAGTTTCATCTCTGGATTCATCTTCAAAATTTCCAGTGAATTCCGTGATCCTTTGTGCTTCAAAGCACTTTACTGCTCGCTGGTGCGCTCTCATTTGGAATTTGCTTCTGTTGTTTGCAATCCTTATCAGGCCGTTTGGACAGCTCGTTCGAAGCTGTTCAGCATAAGTTCGTCCGCAACGCACTGCGCCATCTCCCTTGGAGGGACCCGATCAATTTGCCGCCATACGCTGATCGATGTCGCCTGTTGGGACTGGATACCCTTAGCAAACGGAGAAATGTGGCGCAAGCAGTTTTAATCGCCAAAATTTTGCTACCGAAGTACGACGTGCCCGATTTACTAGCCAGGAATCAACTTTACGCACCTTCTCGAACACTCCGGCCAAGAGCTTTGCTATATGAGCAAGTTCAAAGCATAAACTACGCAAACACAAACAGCATCCTGAATCTCGAGCTCAAACACATGGGTGCTCCGTTCTTTGGGCACCTCTCGCTGATCTTTAATCAGTGTCTCCGGCTCAGCTACTTCCCATCGTCCTGGAAGTCAGCGAAAGTCATCCCCATCCGGAAGCCTGGGAAGGATTCTTCCTCCCCCAAAAGTTATCGTCCCATCAGCCTTCTCTCAGGGTTATCCAAGCTATTCATCGCCGGTTACTTGAGTCTGCCGAAAATCTCAACATCTTGCTCGAGGAACAGTTTGGTTTCCGACGCGGTCGGTCAACTGTACACCCACTGACTCGAGTTACAAATGTCCTCAGACGGAACAAGTAAGTCTCAAAAACATCCGCCATGGCCATACTCGATGTCGTCAAGCATTTGACGATGTCGACATGGCATGATGGCCTGGTGTACAAACTACAACACTACAATCTTCCCAGCTACCTGGTGAAAATCATCAACAATTACCTGTCGGCAAGGACATTCCGGGTCTCAATCAGCGTAGCGAGTTCCAATGCGCACAACAGCGTTTCAATCTGTTCATCTCCGATATGCCAGAACCTCCAGAAGGCGGCATTCTGTCTCTGTTCGCAGATGACACCTCCATCGTCTACAATGGTAGAGTGATTAGAGCGCTAGTGGCAAAACTACAACGAGGCCTGGATGATCTGACAGAGTACCTCACCAGCTGGAAGATCTATGTATCAACGCGGCGAAGTGATCGAATATGACATGCCGGTCTGGGAGAGCTGCGCAAAAACTCATCATCTGGAACTCCAACGAGTTCAAAACAAGTTCCTGAGAATGATCATGTACACCCCTCCCAGGACACGAACTTCTGAGATCCATCGTCTGGCCGGTATTAAAACTCTACACGAGCGCTTTGGTGAGTGTAAGGAAAGGTTTATGGTCCGTTGCTTACAATCGGACCAGGCGACCATTAGGGCGCTAGTTCCAATTTAGGTTATCAAATAATCATTGTAAATATTAGTGTACATAGTAGTTAGGTTATCAAATTTTCTAAATTGATCAATGCCTCCTTAAGGCTATTTTGATACATTAGATAAACTTTAAAAATTATGTTTAAATCGTAACCATTGCTATTGAACCGAATCAAAGATGAAGGGCCAAATGGCCAAACACTTGTAATGTCGAAAATAATGTAACAAACAGAAATCAAAAATAAATGAATTAAGGTCACTCCTGACGGAATCCAAGTTTCAAAGTGCTCGCGTTTTCGGGGGCACACCACTCGTTACAGAGCAACGCATAACTGTCATTTTTATTTTTTCACGCATGCTGCGACGCAGCAAAACTTAATCAACAAAAATGACAGTTGTACGTTGCTTCTGTATCGAGTGGTGTGCCCCCGAAAACGCGAGGATTTCGGCAACGTTTGCTGCGATTTTACATCGAATGACAAATCTTTAGTTTTAAGTCTTCATGTAGACTACTAAGTCAGATGAAAAATTATACAAATCTAGGAACTTTTTCAAATAGGCGTAATCTGTATTTGACTGCATTTGAAACGGTTAGTATTCTCTCAATTCAGCACATTTCGTTTAACAAACGTTACTACCAGATAGATCGGAATCTATTCCTTCTGTTAGGCACATAAGTTCAACAAAATAGTATTATTGAAGAGCACAGTCGCCGTTCCAAAAATCAAGGTCAGAATCATGTACGCCCATTTGAAAAAAGTTCCTAGAAATGAATAAATAAATAAATCAATAAGTTGAAAACAAAAAAAGGTAGAAGGAAAAAAAATGATTCGTTTAAGGGTTACCCTGATTTAAAGATTTAAATTTAAATTAATGAGTAAACTGATGTGCTAAATAAATTATGTCTTTGGCAAAGTTTCTCGAAATAATGTTTTCTACAAGTTTGCTGAAGAGTTCAACCACATAAAATTTTCAATAAAAACAGTTTTATTCCAGATATCTACTGGTGCTCCCTCCCTAATCAACACTTTACCAAAAAAAATCATCATTTTTTATCAAACAACTTCTCTGAAGGCACCGAGTATCCAAAACGTATGAGAACGGAGAAAATTAGTTTTTTTCCTTTCCTTGTCATAAGACCACTGAAGCCCACTGAAGTCTGCCGTATTTTAAACGATTCACAATATTTTCTTCTTTGTATACTTGATACAGCTCATGGTTCATGCGTCTGCGCCACACACCGTTTTCTAGTTTCCCTCCGAGTATTGTACGCAGCACTTTTCACTCGAAAACCAAGAAAGCTCCCCGGTCCGCCTCTTTTAATGTTCATGCTTCATGTCCACGTCATTGTCACATGTCACAAGCGTTCCAAGGTAAACAAATTCTTCAACAACTCAGCACCAACACCACTAGGTCTTCCTCTATCTCTACCTGCCACCATGTACTTTGTCTCCCTCTTCAGTGGGGCAAAAGCCTCTGCGATAGATTCGAATAAGGTCGATGTCGTCCGCAAAACCCAGGAGCATATGCGACCGTGTGATGATAGAGCCGTTCCTCTGCACACCAGATCTCCTTATAGATCCTCTTCTCCTAATCGGACCATTGTGCGCTGTAAAGAAGTCGACCTTCTGACTCTTCGGTCTTTCGTCCTTTCGACCTTTTGACCCATTTATTTTTTTTTTCAACCTTCATTACCTTCAACATATTGTCATTTTTTCAACCATCTTTTCCATCGACCTTTTATAATTTCGACCTTTTATCGTTTCAACTTTTTGTCCTTTCGACCTTTTGGCCTTTGACAGTTTAACTTTCGAAGATTTTGCACAGATCGAATCGCAATGTAAAAGTCAATCTGTTCTTATGTTGTTAAGATTCGACATAGCCCGACTGGACTGGTGGCACTGAAATCACATTCGATTACCAAAAATCATCACAGAACTAGACACCGAATCAAAAAAAGAACAGACGCTTCACATTTCCACCCAGCTTCGGAAGTGGATTAATTGAAATTTTCTGTTTTCCCAAGCAGACAGTTTCCAATTTGATTAAAATTCACATCCGTTACAGTTGGTTCATTCTTTCCCGACGACTTTGTCTCGTCAACGATTTTTTTTTTTGCACATCTGCACATCCGGAAAAAAGGGAAACCCAAGTCTAGTCGAAACAAATTTCGAGGGTCGAGCGGGAAGGTTTGCTCCAGCTGTTAGATTCGAATCGGGTTATTTGGTTCGATACTACTTAGAAGGAGACTCTCCGGGACGGGACGGGAAATTGATTTGGATGGTTTGGTGCTGATAAGGGCTTTTTGTGCGATTATGGCAAAGGAATGCTGTCTGATGGATTTCTCGTGAACCGAACGAAGAGGTAAAAGGATCGTTCGGGGATTGGGGGGAAATTGGAAAACAATCTCATCGTCGTCGGGTGGAACGATGATGATTGGTTCCAATCTTGGGGAAAATGGAACTCAACCGGAGATAAAGACTTGGGATTGACTTCCATTTTCACTGACAGTTGACAGCACTGACAAAAATTGGCCCTCACTTCACCGAGCACATCCTCTTTAACAAATGAGAAATTCAACATTTGTCGTCGTCGTCAGCGACATCAAAACCGGCAACGCGCTATCGTATCTCATCTGCGCTCGAATAACAGTGTTGAGCATTATTTATCGGCATCATTGGAGCAACGAATACGACAACACACACCGCGCGGCTTGTTTTGATACCGTACGTGCGTGGGGGAGCGTAATTTTGCCGTTAGGCTCGAGAGCAAATAAATTCAGGTTTTATTTTCGTTCGGCAGTCGTCGCAGTCTCTGAAGGGAAACGTGGGTATGCGAAAACAATCGAGTGCGAACGCAAATAGCATTTTTACACGCAATGAAACGATGCGGGAGGAGGTGGGAATCGATTTTGCCTAATTCAATCCTGGGGATGGGTGACGGTGAAGGTGGAGTCTGTCATCCCAAACGAGTGCCGATCCGGTTAATACACAAGACCCATTTCTCTCAACCGGTTGATGCGGTTTGAAGATAACGTGCGGTCGGAAATGGCCATCCAATTGATGGACGCTTTATTCCTATTGTTTGACCAATACTTACCTGTACATATATCAAGTGACATTTTTTCTCCTCCCGCAATGATCGGGTGACCAAATGCGACGGCACACGTGACTAGCTTAGCCGATTTTTGCCATTGGCCAGTTTCGACCAATTTCAAAAAAGTGATTATCGTTTCACCACTGATGGTGAGCCGGGTCTTTCTGTTTGTGGGCAGCAAGAAATAAAATTTAATTTCCTTTTCTGAACGGAGTGCAACAACAGCACCGAGGAAATCATTTACAGCAAGTGCATTGTAGCAAAATAGTAGATGCAGGTTGGCCAGCTAGCAGTAAACTAGCTGTTCTCTTTCTCGAATAGCTGTACATTGTGTGGTTAGTTGACCGGCCCTTAGGCCGCACTCTTATTCCCCCCGCATCTTCAACACCGACAGCATCGACTCGATTCCGGCTGGGAACAGAAACCACAAGCAACTCTTACTGGCTAGCTTGAATAACACGTTGCGCTGTGCGATTTTAAATAATGGTTCTGTTTTCATATTAGATGTGGTAGATGTAGAATAGGACGGGAATTGCTTGTCGCGGCCGTTGCTGTTCGCCAAAAAAGGGAAAACGTGAAGCAACGATTCCCGTTATTAGCTTCTGCTCCGCTGGACACGTTGTTGCAGTTTATGTTTTTGCCCATTCCCCTGCACCCCCAGAATTGGAGGTGTGCGCCGGTCCGAAAATCGTCGGCGGCGGCGTTTGTCTCAGTTTTGCTCTGCGATGGCTGAATTTCTTTGGATTTTTATCGAATTTGCATATGTTTTCTTTTCGAATAAATATAGAAAACACTTTGGAATTCGCAGAGAAAAATTATAGAACAGCGGCGTTTCGACTCAAACATTCTGGCGACGAGATGCTAAAAACTCCCAACGACGTTTCGCGATAGCGGTGCACACCTCTACCCAGAGTTCTGGAGTAGCATCGTCCACAACGCGAGTAGACGGTTTACAACTATTATAGTGCTTGCTCGTTGTCACTGCATTCATTGCCGGTTCTAGCATAGTGCAATCCCTATCACGGGAAACGCTGAAAAGTAGACATACATAATAGGACCAATGCGTTCTTTTGCTGGGTGACCAAATCACGTTTCCCAGGAAACTACGACAGCGTGTACCACAACTGCATTTAGAGCTCCCGAACCGGCGGCAATCATTAAGATTCCATTCCATTTGTACACTTTTCAGCTGTGTATGTGCGCCTTAAGTTATGCAAAGTAAATCTACCGTTGCACAGCAACCAAAACAGATGGCACTGGTTGCCTCTACCGGACATGTTGTGTAATATTCTCCGTGACACGTTTCACCCTTTTACGAATTCGGAATCAAATTCGTCTAGAGAAGGGATTTGGTCATCCATTTCCAAGATGTGCCGAAATAGAACCGACGACGACGGACGACGTAATCCAGCTTCTGTGCTCTTGCATATCGCTTCGAGGCGTAAAACCGAATGAACCAGATCCATGCCGGCCAACTCACCGACAGTCAGTCAGTCAGTCATTCGACCCAACAGTTTCAAATGACTTCGTGAAAGGGAAGGCTCTAATCTAACAGATTGCTCGCCATTTCGGCAGGTGAACGAGTGGACTCAAAGGGGATTTGCAGTGCAAAAACGTTGCGTTTTGAGTATTGGTAGGATTAGCAGGTGGAAAGGAGGGCCATTTGGGTAGTGCCCTATTTTCCCGTCCCCAATGTTTATTACTTGGCCTCATTGCAAACAAATGGCTTCAATTTTTAAACATCAATAGAAAGCTTACAGATGCCAACCTTGTACTGAAAACAAAGCCGTTAGATTGAAATGCGATCGAGTAATAAACGTTATGGATGAGAATAGGAGTAACCCCTCTCAAAAAGTCCTTTTCCCTAAATTCCTAACTGCTGTAACTAGGAAGTTCTGTACATTAACATTTTACTTAAATACAGACAAACAGACGTAACGTCCGAAGAAGTCTATTGATAAATTGCTCAACGACATCTGCTAACACATCCGAGTCAAATTCACCACTTACGGGTAGATGTAGGATTGCCTAACCTGTTGTTTTTTGCGTGGTATCAGATTTTGTAAGCTTTAAATTTTGAATCATTGATGGTCTGTAAATTGTTTACTTTTTTGTAACAAATAGAGTACGCCATAGACGAGACATAGAGTGCTCTGTGAGGCATAACATTTAGTATCACAATCATTATAAATTATTAACATACCTCAGTTGTTGATTTCTATTGATAATTCACCAAACATACCTGTAAGAAAAAGAAGATTATTAGAATTTACATTGAACTATCAAAAATTAAGCTTTGTATCAGAGCATTTCCATAAATTGTCGAAAATTGACACGATTTGGACGAAATTTTGCATAGGTATTCAATATAAAAGCTTAAGTGTTTTTCCATGATGAAAGAACGTTTGAACTCGAGAGTAACTTTTGAAAGAAGCGTATGTGTTTTTGATATCGATGTCTTTGGAACCGTTCGTTATAGTGAAAAGTGTCTGACAAGAAATGGTAGTGAGTCAAATGGGCTTTGTGGAGAAAAAAACATGCTGAGGAAAACATTTATTTACTTATATAAATCCTAATCAATGCTTGAAACTAAATTAAAAAAATACGCATTTTTTTATTGTTTTTAAATTTTAACCATACATGTTTGTCATGTAGCACGTACAAAAATACATTGATGCTGAAAGCTGTATGGGTGAGTGAATAGATCAAGTCACTTGACTTGCATGCGATTCGAACGTCTATGCAACTTCACTCAACTCAACGAAAAGAAAGTTGAACACGCCCAACTTTTAGCTACCGTGGGGATCCGTAGAGCACCGAAATCCGTCCACTTCGTGAGATATCAGCAAATAAAAAAAGATTTAAGGTAATTTATGTATGACTCATATATCTTATCCTGATCTCATACTTGACAGTAAACTTTCTGACCATTGAAGCGAGAAGTAGACTATGAAATTAAAATAACACAACTAAAAAACAAATCGCCACCCAGCACCGCCACCGAAAGTGACTGCGTTTTAATTGCATATCGCAATTAATAGAGTTAGACCAGCAGAAACAGGCTCTCGAGTACCTGTATCAATGATGAACCTTCAATTTACATTTGATTCGTATTTTCTGGAGACTTTTTCACTGAAGTGCTTGGGTGTACGAATTTCTAATATGTTTTAGTTTGTGTTTACGTATAATAATTGCGTCGGCACCCACCCCGGGTAATACCGAAAATATTTTCTATGATAAAGTTGTATAAAGTTTTACAAAGATTATACAAAACATGTTATTTTCAAAGAAAACTGTGAAAATGCGTTTTCTAAGAACACATCTGTTTGAACTTACAAGAAGTTTTGTTCTACTCAAAGGGTGGATGGTCAGGATGGTTTCTGATACTTATTAATGTCTTCTGACATAAAAGAAGGAGGAAGGAAGAAGTAAAAAAGCAGAAGGAAAAAATAACGAAGAAAGAAGAAAGACTGAAGAAGGAAGAAGATTAAAGGAAGAATGAAGGATGAATAAAGGAAGATGAAAGAAGAAAGAAGAAGGAGGAAATAATAAGGAATAAGGAAAAAATAATAATGAAGAAGGAAAAACTACTAAAGAAGAAAGAAAGGGAGAAGGAAGGAGAAAGCATGGAAGAAAAAAGAAAGAAGTAGGAAAAAAGACTGAATAATGAAAAAGAAGGAGAAAGCGGGATGAAATAAATTGGAAGACAGCAGCAAGATAGAAGAAGGAAGAAGGAATAAAACAAGGAAGAAGGAAGAAAACAAGGGAGAAGGAAGAAAACAAGGTAGAAGGAAGAAAAACAAGTAGATAGAAGAAGGAAAAAAGGGAGAAGAGAAAAAGAAGAAAGAAGAAAAATCAGAGAAAGTAGAAGGAAAAAGGAGAAATCACTAGGGAAGAAAAAAGAAGCGAGAAAGAAGAAGTAAAAAAGCAAGGAAGAAGATAAAAGAAGTAAGAAGAAAGAAAAAAGGAAAAAAAAGTAGAAGAAAGGAGGATGGAAGAATAAATATGAAAAAAGGAGAAAGGAAGAAAGAGAAGAAAGAAAGAAAAAGAAAGAAAGAAAGAGGAAAAAGGAAGAAGAATTTTGAAGAAAGGATGAGGAAGCAGGAAGTCCTTTTCGGCATTTTGTCCCTTCATACCAGCGATTCTCAACCTTTTTCTTCAGAGGTACCCCTTCAAATTAATTCTTTCAAAACTTTTTCTTCACTGTTAATGAAAATAAATCTTATTTCATAAGATATATTATTAAAAAAAACCAAAACTTATAGGATTTGTGGCTCTCTAAAAAAGTATCTGAAGTTTTCGTTATTCCGTGAAACTTTTCGATTCAAATTAATGTTATACATCAAGCTACCCGCATGCCTTTTGAAGGTTTCCGAGCCTCATGGAAGGAAACTTCAAAGCCTCCTGAAAGGAGGCTTCGAGCCTCTTGGAAGGAGGCTTCCAAGCCTCTTGAAAGCAGGCTTCCTGAGTCTCTTGAAAGGAGGCTTCTGAGCCTCTTGAAAGGAGGCTTCGAGCCTCTTGGAAGGAGGCTTCTGAGCCTCTTGGAAGGAGGCTTCCTGAGCCTCTTGAAAGGAGGCTTCCTGAGCCTCTTGAAAGGAGGCTTCCTGAGCCTCTTGAAAGGAGGCTTCCTGAGCCTCTTGAAGGAGGCTTCCTGAGCCTCTTGAAGGAGGCTTCCTGAGCCTCTTGAAAGGAGGCCTGAGCCTCTTGAAAGGAGGCTTCCTGAGCCTCTTGAAAGGAGGCTTCCTGAGCCTCTTGAAGGAGGCTTCCTGAGCCTCTTGAAAGGAGGCTTCCTGAGCCTCTTGAAAGGAGGCCTGAGCCTCTTGGAAGGAGGCTGGAGCCTCTTCCAAGGAGGCTTCCGAGCCTCTTGGAAGGAGGCTTCCGAGCCTCTTGGAAGGAGGCTTCCTGAGCCTCTTGGAAGGAGGCTTCCAGGCCTCTTGGAAGGAGGCTTCCAGGCCTCTTGGAGGAGGCCTGAGGCCTCTTGGAAGGAGGCTTCTGAGCCTCTTGGAAGGAGGCTTCCAGGCCTCTTGGAAGGAGGCTTCCGAGCCTCTTGGAAGGAGGCTCTGAGGCCTCTTGGAAGGAGGCCTGAGCCTCTTGAAGGAGGCTTCTGAGGCCTCTTGGAAGGAGGCTTCTGAGCCTCTTGAAGGAGGCTTCTGAGCCTCTTGGAAGGAGGCTTCTGAGCCTCTTGAAAGGAGGCTTCCAGGCCTCTTGGAAGGAGGCCTGAGCCTCTTGGAAGGAGGCTTCCTGAGCCTCTTGGAAGGAGGCTTCCTGAGGCCTCTTGAAAGGAGGCTCTGAGCCTCTTGAAAGGAGGCTTCCGAGGCCTCTTGAAAGGAGGCTTGAGGCCTCTTGGAAGGAGGCTGGAGCCTCTTGAAAGGAGGCTTCTGAGCCTCTTGAAGGAGGCTCTGAGCCTCTTGAAAGGAGGCTTCTGAGCCTCTTGAAAGGAGGCTTGAGCCTCTTGAAGGAGGCTGGGCCTCTTGAAGAGGCCAGGCCTCTTGAAGGAGGCTTCTGAGCCTCTTGAAAGGAGGCTCTGAGCCTCTTGAAAGGAGGCCTGAGGCCTCTTGAAAGGAGGCTTCTGAGCCTCTTGAAAGGAGGCTTCCAGGCCTCTTGAAAGGAGGCTGAGGCCTCTTGAAAGGAGGCTTCTGAGCCTCTTGAAAGGAGGCTCTGAGCCTCTTGAAAGGAGGCTTCTGAGCCTCTTGAAAGGAGGCTCTGAGCCTCTTGAAAGGAGGCTTCCTGAGCCTCTTGAAAGGGAGGCTTCCTGAGCCTCTTGAAAGGAGGCCTGAGCCTCTTGAAAGGAGGCTTCAGGCCTCTTGAAAGGAGGCTTCCAGGCCTCTTGAAGGAGGCTTCCAGGCCTCTTGAAAGGAGGCTTCCAGGCCTCTTGAAGGAGGCTTCTGAGCCTCTTGGAAGGAGGCTTTGAGCCTCTTGAAAGGAGGCTTGAGCTCTTGGAAGGAGGCTTCTGAGCCTCTTGAAGGAGGCCTGAGCCCTCTTGGAAGGAGGCTTCCAGGCCTCTTGGAAGGAGGCTCTGAGGCCTCTTGGAAGGAGGCTTCCAGGCCTCTTGGAGGAGGCTCTGAGGCCTCTTGGAAGGAGGCTTCCTGAGCCTCTTGGAAGGAGGCTTCTGAGCCTCTTGGAAGGAGGCTTCTGAGCCTCTTGGAAGGAGGCTTCCGAGCCTCTTGAAAGGAGGCTCTGAGCCTCTTGGAAGGAGGCTTCCGAGCCTCTTGAAAGGAGGCTTCCAGGCCTCTTGGAAGGAGGCTTCCAGGCCTCTTGGAAGGAGGCTTGAGCCTCTTGGAAGGAGGCTTCGAGCCTCTTGGAAGGAGGCCTCTTGGAGGGCTGAGGCCTCTTGGAAAGGAGGCTTCTGAGCCTCTTGGAAGGAGGCTTCCAGGCCTCTTGGAAGGAGGCTTCTGAGCCTCTTGGAAGGAGGCTTCTGAGCCTCTTGGAAGGAGGCTTCCAGGCCTCTTGGAAAGGAGGCTTCTGAGCCTCTTGAAAGGAGGCTTCCTGAGCCTCTTGGAAGGAGGCTTCTGGAGCCTCTTGGAAGGAGGCTTCCGAGGCCTCTTGGAAGGAGGCCTTCCTGAGCCTCTTGAAAGGAGGCTTCTGAGCCTCTTGGAAGGAGGCTTCCAGGCCTCTTGGAAGGAGGCCTGAGCCTCTTGGAAGGAGGCTTCCAGGCCTCTTGGAAGGAGGCCTGAGCCTCTTGGAGGAGGCTTCCGAGCCTCTTGGAAGGAGGCTTGAGCCTCTTGGAAGGAGGCTTCTGAGGCCTCTTGGAAGGAGGCTTCCGAGCCTCTTGAAGGAGGCTTCCGAGCCTCTTGGAAGGAGGCTCTGAGCCTCTTGGAGGAGGCTTCCGAGGCCTCTTGAAAGGAGGCTTCCTGAGCCTCTTGGAAAGGAGGCTTCCGAGGCCTCTTGGAAAGGAGGCTTCCGAGCCTCTTGGAAAGGAGGCCTGAGGCCTCTTGAAAGGAGGCTTGAGCCTCTTGGAAGGAGGCTTCCAGGCCTCTTGGAAGGAGGCTTCCAGGCCTCTTGGAAGGAGGCTTCCGAGGCCTCTTGGAAGGAGGCTGAGCCTCTTGGAAAGGAGGCTTCCAGGCCTCTTGGAAGGAGGCTTCCGAGCCTCTTGGAAGGAGGCTTCGAGCCTCTTGGAAGGAGGCTTCCAGGCCTCTTGGAAGGAGGCTTCCAGGCCTCTTGGAAGGAGGCTTCCGAGCCTCTTGGAAGGAGGCTTCCGAGCCTCTTGGAAGGAGGCTTCCGAGCCTCTTGGAAGGAGGCTTCCGAGCCTCTTGGAAGGAGGTTTCCGAGCATCTTGGAAGGAGGCTTCCGAGCCGAGACTTCCGAGCAAAGACTAATTAAGACGTTCATGTCCCATACAAATACCAGTTTTTTCAGTGCTCATCAAGTACTAGACCATACAACTACACAACCACATTTAAAAAACACCTTGATTCATGTACTGAGTTTAGCGACTGGTACTCCTTAATGAGTTGCTATGGCAACTGTTCAATTGTTACGTAAATTAAACATTGGAAAAAATGGAAATGTCGAGGGAAATGTTCATTTTGTAAGATTTCACAAAAATACAATAAAATATTCTTCTGTTTCAGATTATATTCAATCTACAAATAAAAAAGTTAGCAGCGATACCGTATACTGTAAGTTTTGGATTACCAAGTGACAGTGTTCCAGAGTTTCGAAGACATGGCATGTGTGTTGAACGAAAGGCAATCGACCTGTATATATCCGTTGTGAATGACCCCTCCTCGTAACCCAATTCTTCATTTTCTCTGCAGATTTCTATTCTAGAAGCTCGAACGAATTTCTCATGGAAATTTCGAATCCCACCATTTTTCCAAAAATGCATTTTCGCTTGAATTAAAACTGTACCGTCATTCTAAATTCGATGAACGTCTCTTGTTTCACTGCCTGCCCGTACTAGGTCTATTAAACGTTGTTCTGGTCAGCTGTAGAGTAGTCGTAGTGTTCCGATCCTTCGATCTCTCATTTTACTGTTACCGGCAAAAAATAACGTCAAACGAAATTGTAAAGCTTCTAATTATTAATGCAAGGTTTTCACTTTTAGATGATTACATGCGACGGTTGTGTTTTCGAACGGATTGATGAATCTTCTAAGTCGGATCATAACGAAAGGAAGCTACATTGCATGAGCCATAATTTTGTCGGGCAACCGACTACGAGAGTTTCAGGGAACAGCTGTTAATGTCGTCACTCCTGCTTATCAAATGTCCCATTCATCACACTGAATAACCATCGTTTCATTCGACGATTCGGGGTGTCGGAAATAAACGCTACCAACCTATTCTGTTCTATTCGATGATTTCGAGGATTGGAATTGATCGTTCCTCCTCATGTTTCATTAATATCTATTTAGACTAATTTCCAAATTGAAAAGATCGAAGAATTTTGGAAGTCAAGAATCTCTAAAAATTAGAACGAGTTTTTATTCGTCCGACGTTTCGACACGTTAATTAATGATCTAAAAATTGAAAAACTATTTCTGAGACAGATACTTGACTGTTCAGACAGTCAATCAAAATACACATTTTAGAGAGTAATAAAAACTTGTTGTTATAGTATAGTTTGTTACCCTAATGTAAAATATGACCGCCAGAGCTTGTGAAAACTGCAATGTTCCTTAGAATCGTGACTTTTAAAGTTTGGCTTCATTCACCACTTAACAATCAGGTCCGGGTTTAGCCGGAAGGAGTCCCGGGGGCCAGCAATCGCCGAGGGCCCCAAATTGTACCAGGTTGATTTTGGTACATAAGATTGTATGATAGCTCTGGTCCATGCTTTATGGTACGATCGGGCAAACCAAAGCATTTACAATTTCGGTGGCTCTCTAGGCATACTGTTCAAGCTTAAAAGCCAATCAATCCGGCACAATTCCACCGTCACACCACTTTAAGACATTTTAAAGCAGATGCATTTCTGAAGCAAATGCGAATCGAAATCTGGATAGCGGTAGGATGCTCTGAATCAACTCACATTTAAATACAGATTTTAGCTAATCATCGCAACGCAAAAAAAAACACTATGAAAGCTTCACGCTTGAACGATTGTGAAAGCAGCCACAAACCCTTACTTAAGTTTCAAGACCTCTTGACTTCCTCACGGCTCTCGCAACGTTTGACCCGAAGTTACCTTCCGCACGTTGCAGTTACCAAATTATTGAACTTTCACACCACTCATCCTGTAATTAAATTTAGGTATGTGTTAGTGTCAGATAGCACTGTTATACTGTTTGGCAGCCACTACTTCCATTTCTCCGCACCATATTACTCCTTCTTCACATAACTCCGCTGGTATTACAAACGAACAAGACGCTCCCCAGTAGCAGGTCAATCTACCAATCGTCGAACTGACGCTTCATTCCTTTCCAACCAACCTCAACCTTTGCCTAATATCCACTGTCGGAGGAAACAATAACCTAATCATTACTCATCGAGCTCGGTTTGTTTTCCAAAGCAGCAGTAGCTGTACGGTGGGTTTCTTCGGTCAACCGAGCGACCTGACCTGACCGGTCGCTAACCGGAGGGAGATCACTTGTCGGCGCACACAACGATCTTAATGAAGAAGCTATAAAACAGTTACCTATGTGCGTTGCGTAGCTACAAAAGCTTTTTCATCATGCACCGCCACCGCACGGTGAGAATTTTTTCCCACAAGTCATTGGTCAAAATTGGAAGCATTGTTTTAAAATAATTGATGCCTGAACTTGTTCTTCAGCAATTCTTGTGATGAGATGAGTGAAACTAACGATCCACCCACAGGTGATGAATTCTATTCTTATTATCGTCATCCTGGCACTTGCAATTGATTGATTCTAAATCAGGAATTCTAAAAAAAATCTGCTAAATAATACTGAAGTCATTTTTGATTTGCTCATCACCTTAATGCCCATAGTGACCGCCTCCGAACAAAGCTCCAAGCTCTAATAATCACTTTTTCTTTTGTTTTTGAGGGTTGTATCCCCGTTAATCGGCATCAAAAAGGGTGTTGTTTGCTCCGATTTTTTTTGTTTTGCTTTCCCTTTTCAGAGCAATACTAAACTGATTAATGGTCCATTTTACGGCTGATTTGGCCCACCGCCCCTTCCTGGGATCCGTCCACCAAAATAACCACCGATCCATCGCAGCATCGTTCGGCACCTTTCCCAATAGGTTCCGAGATGAACGATTTAAATGAGCTGGAAAACTGAGCGATTAACCTTTTTTTTCTGCCTGGCATCGGATTGGAGGTGACCCGCTTCACGCCATTTAGAAAGACTCCATTCCGCTCATTTTTGGCGGCAGTGCCGCAGCAGCGACTAAGCGAACCATGGGGAAAAAAGTTTAAATTGATTTACTGTTTGGGAGGGAAATTTATGCTCACTGCCACCCATTAAATGACGGTTATTTATTTTTATTATTTTCTCTCTCTTTCTAGATTTGGTTCACACCGGAACACATCGAGTGCCAAGCGGAACACGCGCCATCTGGCGGTATCGAACAACCGAGCAAACACGCATTCGTCTCGGTTTGTCGGAATCGTGAACAAAGCAATCGGAAAAAGGTAAAATTTCTGGAAAATGGGACATTTTTATGTGAGAGATTTCCAAGCAACACGGATGGAAATTTTCTTTGTTTCGTTCGACTACACGGGGAGAGAAATTCAATTGAACTTTTCACGAAAATTAAACAAATCGTAAGAAAGATAAACGTTACCGATTCGGTTGCCAACCGATTGCGTACCGGAGATTTCTTCGCAGACTGGTTATGGATGATTTCTGATGAAATTCTGCTCGTGGGATGTGTTTGTTGAAGGGAACGCTGTTGGTTTTCCATTTCCATTTCATTATTGCAGCCGTCATTTCCCCACATGTCTTCTAATTGAACATAAATTACAAGATTACTTGTTAGAACAAGAATCTAAAATTGCTTCATAAGAATAAATCATTTCTTAATATTTATGTCGTGCTTTGAAACATATTTTGAAAAGCCATGTAAAGTTTAGGAAATAAACTAGCAACATTTCATGAACCAGAATAAAATTATATGCATTCAAAAAATATAAATTTCGAAAGATAAAGTACGTAGATTATTCAAAATAAAATCGGGCCCTACGCATACCAAAACCGACATAAAAATGAATTCTACTCCGGGGAATCAAGAACCAATATAAATTATAAATGCTTCAATCCCTTCTAAGAACAGTACCACACCGGCAAGGTGCTGAGATAACCGCATTTTCAACCCCGCACCAACGCCCTCCCACTTTAAAAATGGATGCTCAAGGAGCGAAAAATTACATTCGTTTACTCACTTCCTCCAGGAGGTAATCGTTGCTTCCTTTGTTTCAGGCCAAACAAAGCGGAAGAAACGGAACAGACCCCCAACACATCATCGCAGTTGTGTGCCGGAAAATTTGCTTCGTTCCATACCTGTGCTGGAATGCTGAGCTGTCTGCTTTCTTCCGAGACTTGTTGCGGATTCTAAGCCTGGGATCCTCTCATGTACGAAATACTTGAAAGACATGTTTACATGGAGCGAGTAAATTGTAACTCAATTTGCCTGAGTCAACAACGAAGGGGAGACTGTTGCAAATTAAGTCGTGATGTGGCAGTAATCTGATTGGGAAGTTTGATTCAATTCCGGTGCTGGCGCTAGGTCAAAGAGGAATGCACCCAGCATTGGATATCGGTCGACATTGTTCGCTTCATTATCGCTGTTTGAAATAGAGAGCAGCAGCGGTGGCAAGTGGCCACAAACAAAGCGCGCGTCCAACGCTCATAAATCAGTTGCGCTTATCGGAAAAGCTACTGGTTCTGGCCTATCTGGTGGGTAATAGTTTCCTCCACCAGACAACAAAACTTGCCGAGCGAACAGATAGTGGCTAGTCGGATCTACCTTGCTCCAGTAACCGCAACCAAGCGAGGGAAAGTATCGGATAGGGGATATGAGGGTAACACGGGTACATTTAAAAAAATAATTTGTTAATGTTGATTCGATTTGTATGTTTCGACTGCTTCACTCACACTGTTTTGGAAATATCTTTTTTTTCACTATTGGACCTATCTTACCCCGGTCTCCTTTACGGTCACGCTGTGAATTGCATCACAATGTGTAAAGCGGGTCCCGGGTTGTCAATCGATAAAATTACAGTCCCCCTTTGTTCCTGGTAGGTATCGCGATGAATGGGGCTGTGGGACAAGGGCAGAACAACAGCAATAACAAGAACCAGAACTACAACACGGACATTCGCCGGTAGCCGCGTCCGTTCATTGCAGCAGAGCGCAAGGACTCTCGCGCGGATCCAACATCAGGATAATAAATGCACAGCGACATTCCAATGCGACGGACGAACACAACAGGGGGCGACTACTACTGCCGGCACCGCGAGGACCAACCTGGAAAGTTCACTGCTGCTGAATCAGCAGCTTCGGTGTGTTTTCCCCCAAGGGGGTGGCAGCAATGCATTTGGGGTGTTTGTTTTGGTCATAAAATCGATCTGGCAATGCTTCCTCAGTTCCTGTTGACACTGGAACAAAGCGCTGATTTTGTCGAACAAAACTACACCCAGAAGAAACATTATTTATTACAATAAGAAACCTAAAATTGAAATAGAAACATGCCTTTTATGGAAAAGTTAAAATTGGCAAAAAAAAAGTATCCACCAATTCGCGTTGAACTAATTCCATTATAAGATGTCGACGAAAATATTTAGAAAATGTGTACACCAAGCAAGCTATTCCGCCCCTGCGTGCAACAACGACGAGCGTAGCTTCGGGACGGTGCAGCAGTTGGCCGGAAACAGACAAGCGAACCTGGGTGAAAATGAGTACGATAGGTGCGCCACCCTGACTGCTGCTGCAGCACAAACTCTGTAGGTACGTGCGGCGGTTCCCTATTTGTGCGCCGCAGGACGATTGATGCACTCCAGCAGTGTGTGCGAGTGTGGTTGTGCTAAGCGTACTGACCGAGTTTGGACGGAATTGCCTTTCTCGGGTGCCAAGGTGTACCGAAAGGCTATATAATCACATAAAAAACCAAATTTTAATAGGATGCTGGTTCTCTTAATCAGAGTCATAGAATAAAATAATGTCTGTATGTGTGAATACATGAGTACACTTTTGTATATTAATAATGGAAAACCCCCTCATCACCACAAGATGGACAAAGCAAGTTTTTATCCTGTGTTTTACTGTGGAATAACGAGTTGTTCTTACGTGGTCGTCGTCGCCGTCGTTGCAATCCAGAATGGCGGTATCGGTTTTTCGGGTTCGAAGCGAGCGATTCCTAACGAATGGGTTCGGTCGCTCGGTGAGAATGATTATTTCTATCAAACTCGCTCTTTGGTCAGAGTTTAACGGAGCACTACCAGCTACTACATTGAGAATACATTGACACTTACCTTGCAGGTGTCCGAAACGGTTGAACGAATGGCAGTGTCGATTGAGAAGGTGTGAAATTTATGAGTTCGATTCGAGTGAAATTTATGAGTTCATCAGTTCTGGGTGGCTTGATAGGACGGAATAGAAATTGATTTCGAGGAATGCATTTTCAGCTTACAACAGGAATTGATTTACGATCCATTGCATTTAGAAGGTTGAACATTTACCTTTTCTATCATTCACGTACAACAGAATTGTACAATGGGACTCCAGAATCATTCAATTCATGACCAATTTAGTTCGAAAAATTGATAATGTCTGAAAAAAAGATAATGTCTGAATTTGCCTTGTCATATCGTCAAAAAATTCTTTGAAGTTTTCAATGGAAATTCTTCCAAATCTTCCCGGAAAGTGGTGCGAAATTTCACAAGAAATTTATTATAATTGCCTACCTTTTACCAAAGCTTCCTTGGGAAGCCTGTCCAAAGCTTCCTTGGGAAGCCTTTCCAAAGCTTCCTTGGGAAGCCTTTCCAAAGCTTCCTTGGGAAGCCTTTCCAAAGCTTCCTTGGGATACCTTTCCAAAGCTTCCTTGGGAAGCCTTTCCAAAGCTTCCTTGGGAAGCCTTTCCTAGGGAAACCTTTCCTTGGGAAGCCTTTCCAAAGCTTCCTTGGGGAGCCTTTTCAAGCCTTTTCAAAGCTACCTTGGGAAGCCTTTCCTAAGCTTCCTTGGGAAGTCTTTCCTAAGCTTCTTTGGGATGCCTTTCTAAAACTTCCTGAGAATGCCTTTCCAAAACTTCTTTGGGAAGCCTTTTCAAAACTTCTTTGGGAAGCCTTTCCAAAGCTTCCTTGGGAAGCCTTTTCAAAGCTTTCTTGGGAAGTCTTTCCAAAGTTTCCTTGGGAAGCCTTTTCAAGCCTTTTCAAAGCTTCATTGGGAAGCCTTTCCAAAGCTTCCTTGGGAAGCCTTCCCAAAGCTTCCTTGGGAAGCCTTTTCAAAGCTTCCTTGGGAAGCCTTTTCAAAGCTTCCTTGAGAAGCCTTTTCAAAGCTTCCTTGGGAAGCCTTTTCAAAGCTTCCTTGGGAAGCCTTTTCAAAGCTTCCTTGGGAAGCCTTTTCAAAGCTTCCTTGGGAAGCCTTTTCAAAGCTTCCTTGGGAAGCCTTTTCAAAGCTTCCTTGAGAAGCCTTTTCTTGGGCAGTTTTTTCAAGCCTTTTCAAAGCTTCCTTGGGAAGCCTTTCCAAAGCTTCCTTGGGAAGCCTTTCCAAAGCTTCCTTGGGAAGCCTTTCCAACCTCCTCTCGGATATGTTATCTTGATGCGATGGGTGGGTTTACGCCATTAGCACTGAGATGGCAACCAAAGACATATCTTGTCGTGGTGGTATCACATGTTGACTATTTTTGTTTGGAGCATCGTTACATATCTGACATTGACGCACTTATTTAACGCATGTACATGTGATTCAACGGACATCGTGTTTCAGAGCCTTGAATGGTAGTGCAGTTTTCATCAGTGATAATGGTGTGAGTTCTTTTCTTTTCGGCAATACTTTACTGATGCGTTCCCTGTGACGATCAATCGTAGCCACGCTTGTATTTAGCTAACTAGGCCTTTATTGATAAACAACGTATTCGAAAAGTGAATCCTATAGCTGACTCATAACTAATCATTAGTACATTATAGATAATAACAGTTAGTTTGGAAACAATTAAGCTACTTATTAGAACATGATAATAGTCTACCATGACACGGGAGTGACAATAAAATAGACTAAATGCACGAATAGTTTCCACTTTCCACACAGAACAAAAACCATGAAGAACCAATAACTTGGGCAAACAAAGTAATTCAACGAACGCATATTTCATACCTTCTGACCATAAAGACAAGAATGACATCGTACAGATCAATCTATATGATTAAGAATGAGATAAAGGGAGAGAGTATATATTAAAATTGTAAATATAATGTCTTTTCAGCCAGTAGTGTCTTAATGGACGACATCATCCTTGTACGGCTGGAAAACTGCTTCAAAATTTATAACATAGTCATTTTTATAAATCGAGGATTGAATACTTTCTTATATTTGATAAAAAAAAACTTCCGACTCAGTTTCTACGATGTTTCATGTGAGTCACAAAAACTGCTTCGGTCGATTTTCAGCGCGATTAATGACAATATACATCTAAAAAGCATAAAAACTGACAAGAAAATGACGAAATGACTTTAAACTATTACGATGTTAGTTAGCATTAGACCTCTCTCTCTCTGACCATTTATGAACGTAATTCCCTCTGGCCTGGTGCAGAGGTTTCTACTGTATTCGGAATCCCGCCAGAAAAACTTTAAAAAAATCGTAAGCAGTGACATATATATTTGTTAAGGCGTGACGTGAATTTGGAAAGGTTGAACGGGATTATGAACAAGGATGGTTCCGTCGATTTAGTAACTTAGTTTTGACCGTTAGGCAATTTTTCGGTGACTCGATTAAGGGAGTTATGATAGTGGAGATGTTGTGAAAGTGAAAAAACGATACGATGATAGCGACCGCAATAATTTTCAATGCTCACGATCGTGATGATGATGATGAATGTGCTAAGAATAACGTAATGATAGTAGGTGAATATGATGAATGATTTCATTGCTTATACTGAGTGAAATGACTGAGGTGATTCGTAGTGGCAGAAAAACTAATTATTATTATTATTTTTTGAAGTAAAGAAGAGGAAAAGAGTGATGATGATGTTAGTGATGTTAGTGCTTATGATGAGGGTGGGCTGTTTATATACCTTGTTTTCATCAACAAGGCCCACAACAGTGACCACATGAGCAACATCGCTTAGGAACGTCTGTGTGATGATAAAAAACGGGAGACTCATAAGCCAATATGGGCGGGATAAAGTGTGCTAGGGACAGCTACCATTGTAACCGCCACCAAAAAAATAAAAAAAATCCTAGGGAAAGTTTCCCAAATTTATTTCCTCGTGAAATACATTGAAATTACTTCGGGAAATTCATAAGATTTCAGGGAAATTTTTTGCAATTTCCTGGGAAATTAATTAAAATTTCCACGCTTTATTAATCGGAATATCCTTGAGAAACTTTTAGGATTTTCCTTGGGAAGTTCTTAGGAATATCCACAGGGAATTCTTGGGAATTTCCACGGGAAATTCTTAGGAATTTCCACGGGAAAATGTTAGGCATTTTCAAGGGTAATTCTTAGGAATTTTCTGAAGAAATTCTTAAAAATTCCTCCGAGACCCCTCATAGGAATTCCACGAGATACTCATGCTACCGCTTTTAGGACATTGTTTCTCAAAGCCCAATTTTCTCAACATTTCAACGAAAATAATAACTCAACAACTTTGGAATCGACAACCTGTTTGCTACCTGTTTTGGGGATATAAACCGGTAACCTAATCATCAAAAACGGACGTCGATACCTACCTGGAAACCTGGTTGAATACAGCGTCGATACACATATGCCTGGCGTATTGTAGAGTTCCATAATCGTCGGTCTGGGGCGACGTTCCTCCAGTTTCCCCGAACGTTCAGGGTCCCCAGGTCCGATTCCAATGCGTGCAGCCAGCGTGTTAGTGGCCTTCCACGAAGTCGCCGGCCCCTATATGGTTCTCTGTTGAATATTGTTTTCGCTATTCTTTCTTCCGACATTCACACTAAGTGACCAGCCCACTGAAGTCTGCCATATTTTATACGATTCACAATATTTTCTTCTTTGTATACTTGATACCGCTCATGATTCATGCGTCTGCGCCACACACCATTTTCTAGTTTTCCTTCGGCTCTCCGTTTCGCCTCTTTTAATCTTCATGCTTCATATCCATAAAGGATCTTAATCAAGCACTACCTCAGCACCAACACCACTAGGTCTTCCCCTATCTCTACTTGACACCATGTACTTTGTCTTGGTAGAGTTAATGGTTAAGCCTATCCTCGCCGTCTCCGTCTTCAGTGGGACAAAAGCCTCCACTACTACTGTCGTCCGCAAAGCCCAGGAGCATATGCGACCATGTGATAAAAGTACCGTTCCTCTGCACGCCGGATTTCCTAAAAGCGCCTTCGAGTGCAATGTTGAACAATAAATTCGAAAGTGCATCACCCTGCTTCAATCCATCTAAGGTCACAAACGAGGTTGACACTTCGTCTGCACTCCGAATACTTGATTTCGAGCCATCCAGCGTTGCACGTATCAGTCTAATCAGTTTCGCCGGAAAATCATGTTCGGACATTATCTGCCACAGCTCATTTCTCTTCACTGAATCGTACGCTGCTTTGAAACCAATGAAGGTGTTTCAAGTTGTACTCCCGGAATTTATCAAGGATCATCCGCAGGCCAAACATCTGATCCGTCGTTAATCAGCCCTCACGAAAACCTGCCTGGTATTCGCCGACGAAGGACTCCTCAAGCGGTCTCAGCCTGTTAAACAGGATACGCGACAGGATTTTGTACGCCGAGTTCAGAAGGGTGATCCCTCTGTAATTGGCACACTCTAGTATGTGCCCTTTCTTATAGATTGGGCATATGAGGCCATCCAACCAGCCGGAAGGCGGAACCAGGCCATCCTGCTCCTTAATACATCTTCATTTTCACCGTTCAACAAATCTTCGAAGTGCTCCTTCCACCTGGCTGCCACCACAGTCTTGTCTGTCAGCAAATTCCCCTCTCGGTCTTCGCATGCGGCGGGCAGTCTTATGCCACGCGCCATTGATTGTTGCGTAAAACCTCCGCATATCGTTTCTATATTTTCCCACAATCTGTTGACGTCGCCAGATCCGGTGGCATCTCCTATCCACTCGTCCAGCTTCTGGTGGTACTGTTCAGCAACTCCTTCAACTGACAAGCGTTGGATATTGAAACGCATCGTTCTGTTGTTTCGTGAATTCGTGACGCTGGAAAGTCGCGCCCGAATTTTTGCAACTACAAGATAGTAATCCGAGTCTATGTTCGGACCACTGAAGGACCTTACATCTATAACAACCGAGAAATGTCGTCCATCGACCAGCACGTGGTCTATCTGTGAGCAAGTGTTTCCACTCGGATGTTGCCAGGTGTGTTTGCGGATATTCTTACCTGCGAAGTAGGTACTACTGAGACCATTATCGTTGGTAGCGGAATGAAGGCTTTCCGTACCAATGACAGGACGAAAGAAACTTTCCCTTCCGATCTGCGCATTTGCATCCCCGATGGCAATCTTCACATCGTGTGTTGGGTACTCTCCGTAGGCCTTATCAAGGCTTCCATAGAACTCATCCTTCACGTCATCAGTCTTATCGTTCGTTGGCACATAGATATATATGCCTATGTAGGCTGTAGTTGAAGAATTTGCCTTTCATTCTCAACACGCAAATGCGGTCGCTTATCGGCTTCCACCGGATAACACGTTTCATCTGCTTCCCGATCACCATGAAGTCAACTCCTCGTTCTGCTCTGTCACCGCCGCTATAGTAGATGTGGTACTTGACTGAAGTGTTCGCTATGGGTTCCACCGCCCGAAATTCACGTTCTCCAGTTCTGGGCCCCACGTGCGGGTTTATTTAAAGATCTCACGTTCCAAGATCCGACTTTCCAATCGTTGTCCTTTATTCGTTGCCGGGTCTGTTGCCGTTGAATCAATCCATTTGCTCTACTTTTGCCTGTCTTGGTAACTGTAGAATCTTCGGTAGGCTACCTTACCAGGGTTGCGCTACCTACATCGCATTGCCTTCTCGATGCTGACACGTTTAGTCCCTCGCTGACACTCGGACGATGATCAGCTGCCCCTAACATGGCGAACAGACGCTGTTATGAACCGCACCTAACATGGATAATTGAAATGGGGTCAATTTTATTCCTTCAGACAGTGTTGTCCTACACTCTGTGTGAAAAAATTCTGCTCTTTGATTTTACTCCATCTAACCGATTTTATAATCTTAGCTAAGTAAGTGTAACTAATAGAGGGATATTTGAATTTTCTGTTGCTCTGGTGTGCATTTTTTCAATAGCTTGACATGACATTTAGAAAATTCAAATATCCCTCTATTAGTTACACTTACTTACTTGTCATAAGACGAGTTAATACAATCCCATTGAATTCCACCACTTAATTGTATCTCGACAGATACGTATTTCGACCTCAACAGTAAGGCCGTCTTCAGTGTCTCGTACTTGACTCGATTCCACTAAAAAGCTCAAAATAATTTTCTTATCAAAATTACACTTACTTAGTTAAGACTCAAAAATCGTTTAGATGGAATAAAATCAAAGAGCAGATTTTTTTCGCACAGAGTGTAGGACAACACTGCCTTCAGGAAAGCGAAGTACCAAAGGTACACATTACCGAGCATTTGCCGTGCTTTGGAATCAACAACCTGTTTGGTACCGGTTTTGGGGATATAAATCGGTAACCTAATCATCAAAAACGGACGTCGATGTGCCGAGCATTTTCTTCAACGTGGAAACCAGTTTCATTGACCGAGTTGTCCTTAGGAAGCCTGTGCAGGATGTAGTTCACAAAGCGGCTGTGTGAAGCAAAATCCACTTACCCCTGGAGAAAGGATGACGATTAGTTCACACTGAAGTCGTGTTGTCTGAGATGGTCAAAGTTGTCTAGAAAGAGTTTGATAAACGCAAAAATTATCCGGACAGAAGCCATGAACTGGATAACAAACCATGATATGAACTTGATTGATATACACTGGATTCTGTTTTTACATTTTTCCAAATTTCCATCCATCTCAAATGTTCATCGCGTATTAATTATCATTTGATTTTGATTTGATTCATTCAGGATTTTTTTAAATTTATAATTGACATGGTTGGATGCATATCTACGTTTGGAGCGAAGAAAAAAGCTTGTTCTGAACTCAAGGACGGTTTGGATGACCCAGGATAGCGCACAACCATCTGACCGTGTCTCTTAATCTTCAACAATATGTTATAGATATGGTTGAATACATATCCAAGCTCGGAGAGACGAAAAAAGCTAGCATGCTAACTGAAGATTGCAAGTTCTGGAGTCAAGGATAGTTTGGATGATCTAGCACGTCCAAAATATATTTTTCAACTTGTTTTGCAATTTCTCCACTATTAATCACGAAAACAAATGGTATCTATCAAATTTACTGGGTAATACCATATAAAATAGAGCTCACATTAAGAAAATAATAATTTGTTCATTACTTGAACATGGTCAAACAATGTTACCCCGGCGATCAAAGTTCCCTCGGATTACGGTATTCAATAATATGGTCGAATTCCGATTGATTTACCTCGTCCGTCTTGGATAAAAAATAGCTTATTTCGTTAAGCAATTGAAATGTGATTTACCGGATGTGAAGGCTAAATTGTCAGAAACCAAAAGCATTTACTTACAATAATATTTCCGTTGCAACATTCGAACGGATCACTTATCAAAAACCAAATTAGTATCTAAATTCCACCATTTGGTTGTAGCTTTACAGATACACGTTTTAACCTCAACAGTAATGTCGTCTTCAAGGTCTCGTACTTGACTTAGTCGACGTTATAATCAAGTGGTGGAATTAAATGGGATACTTTAGTACTAACTCGCCTTATGACAAGTAGAGACATTCAACTAAAATGCTAAATAATTTTCTTATCATTTAAGCGGATTTCATTATGTCTTTTAAAACAACCTTCATCAGATCAAGGAGTTATCCTGCCCCAGTTTCTGTACTAAAAAATATGATCTAGAAGTTTCAGTAGAACTTTTTCTTTTTCGCCTTGCATTTTCTGCTATTCGAAATGCTTTCTTTAAATTTCAAAAATGTCTCTTTTCGGAATAGAATCCCATGTTGTTATCTAAAATAAACACCATAGCTCATGGCTATCATAACTCTCAAAATTGATAAATTCCCACTCAAAGTCAGCTTTTCATATCAACATGTTTCCTGTGTTCGTGCAATCATGCAATCCCCAAAAGAAGTCAACCTGTGCAAACTTTCCAATGAAAGCTTTTTCTGCACGACATCATCGGGCACTTTCCGACTCCAAATCCCATCACAAAAACGCTAGCAAACCTAGTGAACCAGTAAATGGCGTCCGCAAAGAGCCGAACGCCAGCCCTACCCTACGTTACACCATATTTATAGTGACCAGTCCAGGAAAACAGATCTCGTCCGGCAACGTGCCCATTGTCGTTGACTTTACCCGAAGATTTTAATTGTGTAATTTTGCTTGAAACAATACGAGCCCGACCTTAATCCGGCAGTAAATTGCCTGAGCCTGAAGTTGAGCCTACACTTCTCGAGCAGCAGCAGCAGTGCTCTTTTGCTGGTTGCTGCTAATTCGTGATTTTCTTATTCGTTCGAAAGCGTTCTCCGCTTGCTCGGTGTTTCTGTTTTAGTTCCGAGTGGAGCTTACCTATGCAGAGGGCAGCTTTGCCATTCAAACAGAAGAGGATACAGATTGTGGTAACATAGTTATAACGTTGGTTCGGAAGTTTAGCGAAGGAAGAGGGGTTCTTGAGACGTAATCCGAAGCTTGGCTCGCCATGCTGCTTGTAAACATGGACCTAGATGGTGGAGTACCGTACGAAACAGGTGAGTCATCGTCCTGCGTCCGGCTTGCTCACTCCCCAACTCCACCGTTGCACGTTAATTCATTTTGATAGGGGGAAAGAGCGAGCGGTACGCTGCACACGTCCTGCCTGAATGCGGCGGTGAATGTAATGTGACCTCTTGCTGAGGTTGCCACTAATCACAAGAATACCATATGGCCGTGCAGGAGGTTGCTTGCTCGCTAGGGTGGTGGTGGATGACGAGAAAATGCAACCATAATTGTAGTTTGATTATCTTCGCACTTCTGAAAGATATTAAGAGCTGAACGAAGAACAGCCGTTTCGAAATCAAAATGACGTCAATTTCATCATCATGGTATGTGAAACATTCAACCATATGGATTAAACAAACATATACAGTCACTCTCAAAATTGAGCGTACAGCATAGATTAGATGAATATATTCGAAAATTCAAAGGAAATTTAATTGTTGGCTCAGTTGTTTTAATGCATTTCAATATTCATCCCTTCCTTCAATGTATGCGTACATAAAATGGTTGAATTTTTTTTCTCTAAAGTTCATTTATTTGAAAATAATCTCCAAATACGCCTATTAGATGTTACAAAATTGAGCGCACAGTGAATTTTTTTCTATAAAATTTCTTATTATGAACACGATTAATGTATTTTAAAATTGTTTTTCATGATTATATTTATAATAATAAACATCCACTACTTAAACATCCAATGTTATGAAATTAAACCATGTTTTATTAAAAATGGCGAACAAGTAAGATGTATAAACAATGCAATTTAACAATTCAATGCTGGGCAAAATAGATGCTTTAAGATATGGATTTCACCGGCATCGTGTTTTATATATGATAGACAATCGAATTCGAGCGAGACATACGATAAATTTGGGAAAATTCAGTCGGTAAATGATGAAAACAGATGTAAACATACAAAGAAAACGACAAATGTTGGGAACGGCATATTTCAAATTAAGTATAACTTTATTTATAAGCTCAGGACACTCATTAATAATAATATTACTAAAAGAGCAGCACACGGATACATTATAAGATGTCATTTCATATTTGAAGACTCAGTCACCGTAGGAACAAATTTGGTTGAATCATTTAAATTCACCAAGATATCATTAAATAAGCTGCCAAACTCTTAAAAAAGTTAATTTTTACTCGCCACATGGAAATCATCCAATTGCATCCCTTATGGTAACAGACCGTGGAGTTTAATCCAAATTTAATTATGAAATTACGATTTGAGGCTATATTTACAATATTTAATCAGAAGTGCTCTACGGGGTTGAAAAGCTGTTTTTATGTTCGGTACCTTAACATGCACCTTGTACTTTTAGAATTTGACTGTGAATGATTGGATTTAATAATATTACTCTTAATGAAAGACCTGAGACAATAATCGAGCTTTAAAACAAATTTAAGTTAAAGAAATACTTAATTTGAATTATGTCATTCCTAATATTTGTCGTTTTCTCTGTATGTTTACATCTGTTTTCATCATTTACCGACTGAATTTTGACAAATTAATCGTATGTCTCACTCGATTTCGATTATCTATCATATATAAGATACGATGCCGGTGAGACATACAAATTAAAGCATGTATTTTGCCCACAGGCATTGAATTGTTAAAAGCAATGTTGTTACTTTTCACTTGTTCGCCATTTTGACCAAAAACATGGTTTAATTTCAAAACATTGAATGTTTAAGTAGCGGATGTTTATTATTATAATATAATCATGAAAACAATATTAAAATACATTAATCATGTTTATAATAAGAAATTTTATAGAGAAAATTCGCTGTACGCTCAATTTTGTCACATCTAATAGGCGTATTTTAAGATTATTTTCAAATAAATGAACTTTAGAGAAACAATTTCAAATAATTTTATGTACGGATACATTGGAGGAAGAGATGAATATTGAAATGCATTAAAACAACCGAGCTAACTATTTAATTTCCTTTGAAATTTTCGAATGTAGTCAACTAATCCATACTGTACGCTCAATTTTGAGAGTGACTGTACATATATTTTTCTATACAAAGATTGTTAAGCGCTTTGAATATGATTCGGCAAATTTTTGCTATAAGCGGGTATGAAAACAGGCTTTCCTCTATCGGATAGGGCAACGAGCTTTGGAAAATACCACTGACATGATTAAAAATCGACGACACAAGTGTTTCTTTGTAAAAATATATGTATTGTTTTGAAAATAAGAGTGAATTAGGGTTGAAATTTACGTCAATCTGTTAGTTGTCTGATTGGCTGATTTGATTCAACAGTTATCGAAATATTGTTACTGTAGTACACTGCCACCCAATTGTTCCATGTTCATAGGAATTCCAGCAAACTTGGGACAAATATGCGTATGACGGCAGTACAGTCACAACATATTTCACTACGTGGTTGAAAATATGAAACATCTGTTATGCCACAATTCAATCATTCAACCACGAAAGAAGATTGCTGATGGTCAAACCTTGCCACGAAAGCCACCCTAAATCAACCAAATACTCTGAACTGAGCAGCAGCGGTGCGGTGGTGCAAACTTTTGCGAAATCCGGCTCCCCATTGATGATGGTCCGCTCCCCGTACTGAATCTTATCGTCATACCCCAGTTCTCACCGTGCGACGTCGTCGCACCATGACCAAGAGGAGCCCAGCGCCCAAGCAGCACGAATGTCTTGCCTTTGCCTAGCCTCTGACTGCGTGCTGATGGTTATAATGCTATGAGTAAACAATTCGATACCTCGTCGAGACGAGCTGTTGAGCACTTCGCATGCGAGTTTGCTCCTCCTTCTCTCGACGCGATACCACTTTTCACATGTTTGGTCGAGCCTTTCAACACACCACCGTAATCCGTCTGAGCTTGGTCGAAGAATATCTTGCGATGATAGGTGCCGGGGCGGGGCGGCAGCAGCGGTGAAATTGGACCGTTTGGAGAATGCAAAAATTGTTCACATAATACTCGTTGGCTCGTTGTTCGTCTTGTTCTCTGCCTCTCGTCTCCACCACTTCATCATTTTTGAGTTGAGCATCGCCCATACATAGTTGGGATTTACGGTGAATGACAAGAGGAGAGACTGGAAAAGAACGGTACGCAAGCACATCAAAAATCATAACATTGAGAGTAACTTTTTTTTTCGCAATCATCACATACTCCGACAGGAAAACATAGACAGCACACGCGCTTGGGTGAGGAGGGTGCATTTTTTTCGTTGCTTGAACGGTTTCGAGTAAAACGTCGATTCTGTTTATGATCGAACTGTTGTTTATAAACAACTGGCGAAGAACTGCAAGACAAGCATCCTTTGTGCTGGATTGTGTGGCTCGTTATCGTGGGTTGAATTTAATGATGCAAGCTTTTGCGAAATTTTCTGGTAGATATTTGATATTTTAAATTACAGTGAAAAATAATCAATAGCGGACTTCTCAGTATTTGAATTTTATTTTTGTTTTTATGGAAGTAATAAACTTATGTATTAACAGCACATAACCTAAAAAATATGGAGATCACTAATGCAGACAGAATCACAAATCGACCACGTTCTGATTGATGGACGGCACTTCTCCGACATTATCGACGTCAGGACATATCGTGGCGCTAATATCGGCTCTATCTGGTGATGGTGATGGCCACTATCTGGTGATGGTTAAACTGCGTCCAAAACTACCCGTCATCAACAATGTTCGGTACCGACGACCGCCACGGTACGACCTAGAGCGACTGAAGTAACCTGATGTCGCCACTGCATTGCGTTGCCGGAAGAGGGTGAGCTCGATGAGGCCCATCTTGAGGACTGCTGGAATACAGTCAAAGCAGCCATTAACGACGCAGCGGAGAACAACACCGGGTATGTGGGACGAAGTCGACGGGACGATTGGTTCGACGAAAAATACAGACAGATTTTGAAGGAGAAGGACGCAGCACGAGCGGGCAAGCAGCAGCAAGGTACCCGGAAGAACGTTGAACGTTATAGACGGAAACGGAGACAGAAGACACTCCTTTTTCAGGAGAATAAACGCCGCCTGGAACAAGCGGAGTGCGAGGAGATGGAACAGCTGTGTCGTTGTCAAGAAATACGCAAGTTTTTTCAGAAGCTCAACGCATCCCGCAAAGGCTTCGTACCGCGAGCCAAGATATGCAGGGAGCATCTTGACGGACGAACGTGTGGTGATCTAAATGTGGAAGCACAACGATGAACATTTAAATGGCGCTAAGAGAAGATGACTACGTCAGTTTAGCGGACGATGGAAGCCAACCAGCTCCCACCTTGAGGGAAATTAAGAATGCCATTCAACAGCTAAAGACCAATAAAGCAGCTGGTAAGGATGGTATCGGAGCTGAGCTCATCAACATGGGCCCGGAAAAGCTGGCCACTTGCCTGCACAAACTGGTAGTCAGAATCTGGGAAACTGAACAGCTACCGTAGAAGTGGAAGGAAGGGGTCATATGTCCCATCTACAAGAAAGGCGACAAACTGGAGAGTATGGAACTTTCGAGTGATCACCATCCCTAATGCCGCCTACAAAATAATAACCCAGATCATCTTTCGTCGTCTGTCACCATTGGTGAATGAGTTTATGGGCAGTTATCAAGCCGACTTCGTTGACGGCCGCTCGACAACGGACCAGATCTTTACTGTACGGATAATCCTTCAAAAATGCTATGAATACCAGGTCCCAACGCACCATCTGTTTATTGATGTCAAGGCGGCATACGACAGTATTGACCGCGTAGAGCTATGGAAAATTATGGACAAGAACAGCTTCCCTGAGAAGCTTACCAGACTGATCAAAGCAATGGTGGATGGTGTGCAAAACTGTGTGAAGATTTCGGGCGAACACTCCAGTTCGTTCGAATCGCGCTGGGGACTAAGACTTTTGTGCCTGTTGTTCAACTGGGTGTACCAGCCGGGTACGATTTTCAACAGATTCAGTCAATTTATTTGTTTCGCGGATGACATGGACATTGTCGGCCGAACATTTACAGAAATGTACACCCGCCTGAAACGTAAAGCAACAAAAGTTGAACTGGTGGTGAATGCGTCGAAGACGCTTGTGGGCGGAACCGAGCGCGACAGGGCCCACCTGGGAAGCAGTGTAGAAGTCGGGCCTACTACGGGCTCCAGAAGAAACTGCGGTCAAAAAAGATTCACCATTGCATGCCATGTACAGAACGCTGATAAGACCGGTACTGCCGCTAACCGCAAGTCGAGCCCATCTGTATATGGAGGTCCATATACAGATGTGCTCGACTTGCGGTTAGCGGCAGGGTAGTCCTCTACCGACATGAAATATGAACAATGCTCGAGGAGGACTTGCAAGCACTCGGAGTATTCAAGAGACAGGTGCTTAGGATCATCTTTAGCAATGTACAAGAAGACGCTCGAAATGTGTGTTGAAACAGTTGGTCTACCGAAATCGGGGTTACCGAAAATGTCATTTGACCCAAAACGAAATACGGCCGAAAGGGACGTACGACCGAACTGGTCTTTTGCCTGCATAGGTCATTTGGAAGCAAAAGTCGTTTGGCAGAAAGGGTCATTCGGCCGAATGGATCATAGGGCCGAAAACGTAGTTTGGCCGAACAGGGCAATTGGCCAAAAATGTCGTTTAGCTGAAATAGTCGTTTGACAGAAATTGTAGTTTGACCAAATAAGTCATTTGAACGGATCACATAAATGTCATTGGCTAAATGGATCATATGGCTAAAAGCGTCGAGCGAAGTGAATAATTATAATTGAGAAGTGAGGAGTGAGAAATGAGAAGCGAGAAATTATAAGTGAAAAGTAAGATCTCTCATTTCTCACCACTTCAATCACTTCTCACTTCCCATTTCTCGTTTCTCGTTTCCAACTTCTCGCTTCGCTCTTCTCAATATTTCACTGTGAGAAGTGTGAAATGAGAAATGGGAAGTGAGATGTGAGACGTTTCACTTCTCACTCCTAATTTCTCACTTCTTACTTCTCACTGAGAAAAGTGAGAAGTGAGATGTCACAAGTCTCACTGCTCATTCCACATTTCAAACTTCTCATTTCTCAGTAAAAAATTCCTTATAAAAATGGATACGTCTCACTTTTCTCTCTCACTACTCATTTCTCATTTATCACTTCGTACTTCTCATTTCTCCACTTCTCAATTATCATTTATCACTTCACATTTTCATATTTACTATGGTTCGGCCAAACAACATTTACAGTCGTATGATCCATCCGGCCAAATTGCCCTTTCTGCCCATTTGGTTTCGGCCTAATGGTTTGTTCAGTCAGAGTCAGCGAAAAACTGTTATTTAACAAGCTCTTACAATTTATCCGGCCAAATTACATGCACCGAACAAACCGAACCAAAAAAAATGTCCCCAAAATTTTTCAACCGTTTTTCTTCTAAAGGAGCAGACTGTTTGCTCTGTGTGAGAGCCTGTTGCCGTCCATTTTACGCCATTTGCATGTTCTTTCTTTCTTGTTTCGGCTCGTACGCAGCGCAAAAAGCACAGAATTGAATTCTCTGATGCTGTAGTCCTAAACTCTATATTAAGCGAGAATACATTCTACAAATATTACATGAAAACAATTTTAGGGAGGAAAGAGCACTGTCGAAACCACCGTCTGACTTTCGTCAGCGATACTCTGCCGCTTCTGCCGGATTTTTGTTTTCCTTTGACTGCTTCGCGGAATGAGTGACATGAAAAAATGCCTACCATTCCCATCCGTGTTTCGTCCTGGTAGCCTTCGGTTGTTATTCTTTGTGAGGGGTTCCCTTCTGCTATGACCAACAGGTTATGGGTCCAGGAACGATTCCGTTCTCCATCTTAGTGGAATGTTATGGCCGTCGACGTTATCGCAGTGGGATCACGGATCGGCCGCATAAATCACGTGGCGCAGTGGGATCATGGATCGGTCACGTAAGTCGTGGGTAGCGCCGGACGGAATTCATCAGTAGGTCGGAACGTTTGGTAGGATGCTGGCTGGTCAGCAGGAGTCCAGGAGGAGCTACGGGTCGAAACAGGAGCTGGTCGGTAGAGCATCGAGAGGCGTCGTACAAGCATCGGAGTCGGGCCACTTGTACGGGCGCATGTGCTAGAGAGGTTGGCGTACAAACTTCGGAGTGAGGGCCATTTGTACGAGGAATTGGACCAGGAATTTCGGCGAGGAGGAGCTCAGGACTAGAGGCTCAGTGTTAGGAGGAGCCAGGACAGTAGCGAGGCGTGCACACTAAGGAGGAGTGTTGGAATATCAGGTAGTGTGCAACGCTTCGCTATAATTCGTAGATGATTAGGAAGCAGGCGCCAGTTGGTTGTAGTTGCTTTTGGGTAGAATAAGAAATATTGTAATGAATGTATTACTGTAGCTGCTGGCAGAAGTATCAGGATCAGTCAGTAGCCTGCCGTGATGTAGAGAGGGAACTCTAGTTGTTATTCTTTGTGAGGGGATTCCCTTCTGCTATGGCCAACAGATAGTTCCGAATCGTTCCTTTAGTCAAATTTCCTTTTTCCATACATATTTGTTTGAGAGATGCTTTACAGCATTTACTTCAACAAGCCATCAAAAATTAAATTTACAAGCTACAATCATCAAATTTTGGAATCATTTCATTTAATATATGTGTGAAATTAAAAAAAATACGAGTTTCGCTGAAACGAACGTAAATTTTTTTGAGGTTTTGTCCGGGCCATAGTGGTGAACAAGATGGCTATCGGCAGGATTCGAGCCGCACTATCTAAACTAAAGGGAGGAGATGATAGTTGTGACCATAGCACACCAAACCATATTGAAACTTTAAATTGGTTACCATAGCAATGTATTTATCAATTACAGCAACCTGCGAGTTCCCGTGCCTAACTCGGCCTGTTTTGTCCTCACCATATTTGATGAAGATGAAATAACCATAAAAAAACAACACATTTTTCAATGTTTCGGCGTTTTAAGTAAAATTTCTCGAGAAAATTCAGAAAAATTTAGACGTTGAATGTAACCTGCTGTGAGCAAATTGGATAAAGCTAAGTACCAAAGTGAGTTTCAAATGTCCATATACCATGTGGACAATTTTGGGAGGAGAGCGGTATGTCGAATGTACAAGGTTCATTAAAATTATTGAACATTTAAATGAGCAGTTGTCCACGCGGAAGGAGGGGGTTTCCTAAAACTAATCATGTTCAGCCACACAATTACATACATACACACATACAGACATCATCTCAACGTCGAACTGAGTCGATTGATGTATAACACTATGGGCATTCGAGCCTTCGATAAAAGTTAGGTATACTTATACGAGAAAGGCATAAAATAAAGGATGTCGATAGGAATCCGACCTGGCCCCATGTCAAGGCTAAAGCGATCCCTCGCTCAGGATAGAGATTTTTACATTTGCCCTAGGAGTACTCAGGGCCCATGAGTGAGTGTGGTCACATTTATACCATTTACGACAGGTTTCCGGAAACCTACCTTATCATGTAGGAAAGCTAACTTATCATGTAGGTGGTCAATATTGGCAACAATATCTCACTTCCTAATAGAAAGAAACAACATTTTCATGATTTTAATATCTTAGATCTAGAAGTTGTTACTGTTATATTGATTCCGATACCCGACCTACATTCAAATCAAACTTGCGGTGCAATATGTATATGCAATATGCAATATGACTATTCGAACATTTCCGTTATCCGCTGGATGTATTAAAAATTTGTTCTATTTTCGTTCATATTTCTGAATGTTCGCTCTTCTTCGTGACTTGGAGCTGACTCTGATGTGATATGCACCAAGCTACATTGTTCAGCAAAACATCACACAGACCAGTCTCGCTAGAAATTAAAAAAAAAACAAAAAACTTTCAAATGCCTTTAAATCTGGCTTGCTGGTCTTCAAGATATTACGAAATGATATAAAAGAATACTTTGATTATTGTGACAAATGTTTAAACGATCATACTTTACGAAACACTCATAAGTCATGACACTACAATACAAATTCATATATCCTATTTATTTCAAAACTCTTTGCTCATTGTGTCAGAGAACTGGCAGTTACACTTGAAACTTGTAAAAATGTCAACGAATTTCCAAATTCAATCAGATCAATATGTCTTTATATGTCCATTTATTTCAATTAACACGTATAAAATGTTTTTTTATCGCACCAATATGTGTTTTCATTGAAAATATTTGAGCAATTACAAGACGCTGAAGAAGATTTCAAGCGGCAGACGTCAATACAATAATACATTGGAAAAAAGTAAGAACATTTAAAAAACATATATAATAGGTGGAATGACGGCTTTGGCAGGTTTTGTTCTATTATTGGCAGGGGTTTTTTATGACTGACTATGCTCAAATTTGGCCTAACCATTCTTTGCATATCAAAGAATATTGTGGCCTAATTTCATAAAATTTGGTCGACAAAAACCCCCCTGACAATAATAGAACAAAACCTGTCAAAGCCATCTTTCCCCCTATCTAGAAATTACGTAGTTGATGCCTTCAAAAACCATGATTCAGAATCGTTATTATTATGCCGTGGGAAAGTTAAGCTCAAAGAAAAAAAATGAAAATATGTAATCTGACAAAAAATCTACAAAATATTTTCTAATAAAATATATTTTAAACTAGTTTCTATACTTCTAAAATATATGAAAGTAAAAGGATTTTGGTTCCGTGCTTAATTAGACATCAAATACGCCTAATTAGAGAGACAAATAAAATCTACAGCCGATTTGGATTCATATCCCAATACCCTCAGGAGAACAAGCCCTGCTAAAAGCTCGCTTGAAAGAGGGCACCGAATTAATCCTCCAAAATTTGCCCATCGACCTTTCCGGAAGTGCTTGATTCAACCCGGGGGAAAAATCTCCAAAATTGTTCCTCCCCCTGGAGGGACCCGAAAAGGAGCCCCAGTTTAAATATTATAATCGGCTTATTTATGAGTCGATTTTCCCTCGTCTCGTCACAGTAGTGCCGGGAATCACTCGCCATCGCAACACAACCTTCGGGCCAGCCAGTGCCAGCGGTACAAAGATAAGAACAAGCAATGGAGACGGTTTTTATTTTATTTTTCGGGAGGATCCTTGCCTCGTTGCTTGCGTCGGTCTCGTTCCGGGGAATGAATTAATAATCATGACTAATGGCCGGAATCTGATTGAAATGAGCCTGTGCTTTGTGCGCTTTGTGGCAGAGTAAACGAAATTACGTGATCTTCCCGGTAACGCGCGTCGGTGATGGTGGTAGCCCGCACTGATAGATGGCAGCACGGTGTTTTGGGATGGGGGCAGTCAGCAATTTTGTTTTCCTACTTCTACATATTTATGAACAATTTCTGCTCTGCTTTTTTCCTGTGCCAAAACTGTAGCCAGTATTCTACGGAGAAAACAGTGAGCTTGCGAAGGCGTAGGTATAGATAGATATACCCGGTCAAAGCACTTGGTCATAAATATTTATTAAACAAAAGAGAGTCAGACAAGTAAAATCATCGAGCGCGAATGAAATCGAGGCCCATACCGCAGAAACCCCAAAAACAGAGTGTAGTCTGTGCGTGGTTTTATGCTTTTATGTTTCTACTTTTTTTTCACTCGATGCTCATATTTCGTGATGTGGTTGGTCCAATATATTTTCAAGCCATCGTTTCCCATCGAAAATGGCATTTAAATTGGTTACGCGTTTTTTTTTTGTTCGAATCGGACCGTGCAAAAACCATCGCGAAGCGCACCACCATCGCCTCAAAGTCAGACGGTTCGGGATTCTATTAGTCGATTCATGAATTAATTGTGAGTTAAAAGCCGCGCAACCACAACGTAGACACTCGATGCATGCATAGTTTGTGCATAAAATTTGTTTAAACTTAATCATCAACCCAGGTCGATGCGCCGCATTGGCAGGAATAATTGATGTCCGATGGATGGGTTCGCAAATCGACGCAGAGGTGGCGCTCTATCCGAGCATGGGAGTATTGTCACATAATTAAAGGCGCACACCGTATTATGAATGAAAACGAATGGCGCAAAAAAGTTCACAGTGCTCCATCATCATCATCAGCACACTGCAGCTGGCAGGTACTTATGTGATTGTTTTTATAACACTGCATTTTTTTTTCCTCGATCGAACTAAAAAGTAGCATACTGTAGCCCGCTGGAAACACAACAGAACCATCAGCATCAGCTGTGTTTGCTGGTATGACAGGATTTGTTTGTTTTTAATTTTAATGAAATTTGCATTTTTAATTAAATCGATACTAGGCACGAACGACGAGCAAGTTGGTTGATGCGAATGTCAATTTAGTTAATTAATTTGTATACGTTTTCCCAGCAGGTGACCCCGTGTGAGAGTAAAGCCAGCTGGGAACAGATTGGGCCTTCGGTTACAAGAGTGATTGTTTGTTTGTTTGCTTGATTGGTTCAGCGCCTGTAACTCTGAGGTACATATGTTGCAATGACATTAATTTCGTGCCGTATGTTTCATCGGCTTCTTTTGAACTATTTAATTTCGATATTTTTCATTCGACGAAATGAATTCGTCAGTCATTTCGGCTGTACCCAAGAAATATTTCCAGTTCTATTCCACCTTATAAGCAGTTTTCTAAAACAAGTAACACATACCTACCAACAACTTAATGACCACTAGAAAAGCACGGTATAAATCAATTGGACTACAGTAGCCGTTCGATAACTGCAAAATGTTTACTTTTCAGTTAACGAATGCCGTTCGACAACTGCAACGCATTTTAGACGTCAAACGGTTGTCAATCGACGTCAGATACAATAAAAGTGCATCTAAATGTGCAGCGCAATGCAGCTGTCATTGCGTTTGACATCAGTTTTAAGTTTAGCGGTCCGATAACTGCAAAACTGTTGCAACTATCAAATTGCAGTTAAAAAGCATTGCAGTTAAATGACTTGCAGTTATCGAACGTCTACTGTAAGACGAGCTCGGTGGTCTAGTGGCTATCGCTTCTGCCTTATAAGCAGGAGGTCGTGGGTTCAATTCCAGGCTCGTCCCTTTCCTACTTTGTATTTCTATCTTAGTTCTTTCTGTGTTTCACGTTTCTACCAAAACGATTCCTACTGTTATAACCTTCCACAAAATCCCAAAACCTCCCGTGGCACCTATGAGAGGTCGTAGAGTTCTCTGCATCTTTCTTAAGTAGGTGTCCAACAAACCATCCTTCCCCTTCCTCAGCATTCGCAAGGACGTGGCCAGGACAGATCTTGACTATTGGAGAGTGCATTGCTTCCATCTAAGAGATAGTGATTAGTCCCAAATCAATATCTGTGGTAACGGTTGAAAGTGATACTACTCTCATACAATAGTCTTGGCTTGTACCACCTACGAATTTGTGCGAACTGCTAAATGCTAATGCTAATGCAGTTATCGAACGTCTACTGTACTCCATTTCTTCATCTTTGTAGTTTCTATGCCCGCCATTGCATTATTACTATAATAATACATGAGTAATACATTGAGTATGTATCTTGTGTGGATACACTATGCCCACCCGAAAACATCCTAGACCGGACCGAGGATCGAACTCGCCATCTTCGGATTGGCAATCCTACGCCTTTGCGCGCAAGCCTTATTGGAGACCCTACTCTATTTATATAAGGAAAGATCCATAAAGTGCGACACGTCGATTTTCTGGGGTTACTTCGTAACTTGTCAGGTACTGGTGTTGAAAAACTCTGACACTCAAATAAAATTAAAAAAAAATGATGAATAGGTGACCACAGAGACCAGACGATACCCGACTCATAGAAATCTGGCTTCCCAACTTATACGGGATGATGAACGATACGCGCTGTTCTTCGGAGATTTTAAATTGAAGAACTGCCTTGAGAAGGATATATTCATGTCCTAACCTAACGACCGAAGTCTTGGCTCAGAACGTGTGAGCTTAGAACTTGTTGGAAAATCAGGACGCCAACATTAGAGTTTTTCTTACGGAATACTTGTACTTAATCTGGTTAGACTTTTCGAAAGCGATTTTTACTGTCGTAGTTTTACAACCACATCTATGATTTTTTCATCGATGAAAAAAATCAGGAAAAAAGTTATAAACAAACAAATGTGGCTGGAAAAAACGGCCGACCAACCCACAGTTGGAGCAAACGGACCCAAAAAAGGTACCTATTTATTGCGGCTACCTGGTGCACCAGAAAAATACATTTACTAGAGGAAAAATCCACGACAAATCGATTGGCGCTATTTTCATTCACCGGAAATCAACTGGTCGTTTTGCCCCATTTACCCCTGAAAATGCTTGCCCGAGCAGCACAAGTCAGACATAAATGGTTGCAGCAACTTGATTGTGACTAAATCTGGTTACATAACAGTTGCAGTAACCTATGTGAAACATGTGTGCTGCTATCGTGTTAGCATTTTCGCGCTACAAAGTTTTTATGAAAACAACAGCCATTTTTGATGCCAATTTTGTAGAAAATACGACCTTGGATCATGAATTTTGCTGCATTTTCTAAAAAAAATCAGGAACATGAACACACCTCTTGAAAGGAGGCTTCCGGGCCTCTTGAAAGGAGGCTTCAGGCCTCTTGAAAGGAGGCTTCCGGGCCTCTTGAAAGGAGGCTTCAGGGCCTCTTGAAAGGAGGCTTCCGGACCTCTTGAAAGGAGGCTTCCGGGCCTCTTGAAAGGAGTCTTCGAGGCGTCTTGAAACGAGGCGTCCGGGCGTCTTGAAAAGAGGCGTCCGGGCCTCTTGAAAAAAGGCTTCGAGGCCACTTGAACGGAGGCTTCAGGCTTCTTGAAAGGAGGCTTCCGGGCCTCTTGAAAGGAGGCTTCCGGGCCTCTTGAAAGGAGGCGTTCGGGCCTCTTGAAAGGAGGCTTCCGGGCCTCTTGAAAGGAGGCTTCCGGGCCTCTTGAAAGGAGGCTTCCGGGCCTCTTGAAAGGAGGCTTCCGGGCCTCTTGAAAGGAGGCTTCCGGGCCTCTTGAAAGGAGGCTTCCGGGCCTCTTGAAAGGAGGCTTCCGGGCCTCTTGAAAGGAGGCTTGCGGGCCTCTTGAAAGAAGGCTTTCGGGCCTCTTGAAAGGAGGCTTCCGGGCCTCTTGAAAGAGGCTTCCGGGCCTCTTGAAAGGAGGCTTCCGGACCTCTTGAAAGGAGGCTTCCGGGCCTCTTGAAAGGAGGCTTCCGGGTCTCTTGAAAGGAGCCTCTTGAAAAGAGGCTTCCGGGCCTCTTTAAAGGAGGCTTCCGGGCCTATTAAAAGGAAGCTTCCGGGCCTCTTGAAAGGAGGCTTCCAGGCCTCTTGAAAGGAGGCTTCCGGGCCTCTTGAAAGGAGGCTTCCAGGCCTCTTGAAATGAGGCTTCCGGGCCTCTTGAAAGGAGGCTTCCGGGCCTCTTGAAAGGAGGCTTCCGGGCCTCTTGAAAGGAGGCTTCCGGGCCTCTTGAAAGGAGGCTTCCGGGCCTCTTGAAAGGAGGCTTCCGGGCATCTTGAAAGGAGGCTTCCGGGCCTCTTGAAAGGAGGGTTCCGGGGCTCTTGAAAGGAGGCTTCCGGGCCTCTTGAAAGGAGGCTTCCGGGCCTCTTGAAAGGAGGCTTCCGGGCCTCTTGAAAGGAGGCTTGGGGGCCTCTTGAAAGGAGGCTTCCGGGCCTCTTGAAAGGAGGCTTCCGGGCCTCTTGAAAGGAGGCTCTCGGGCCGCTTGGAAGGAGGCTTCCGGGCCTCTTGAAAGGAGGCTTCGGGCCTCTTGAAATTAGGCTTCCGGGCCTCTTGAAAGGAGACTTCCAAACCACTTCAAAAGAGGTTTTCGAGCTTCTTAAAAGTAGGCTTCCAGCACCTTGAAAAAAGGTTTCCGAAGGCTTCCGAGGCTTCCAGGCTTCTTAAAAGAGAGCTTTCGGGCCTCTTGGAAGAGGGCATCTGAACCTCTTGAAAGAATGCCTCTGAACCTCTTGGAAGTAGGTTTACGAACCTTTTGAAAGGTGACTCCCGATCTTCTTGAAGAAGTCATCCGATCCTCTTGAATTGAGTCCTCCGAGCTCCTTAGAAGGAGGCTTTCAAGAAACATAGAAACATGCTTTTTATCTGCATTAACCTGCATGCCTCTCAAACGGAAGCTGCCGAACGTGTAGACTCTAAATTTTAGTTCAGAACCTGTGGTAGTCGCAGATTGCATTTGAAGAATAAACAAAAATACTGAATTAAAGCATGAATTATTTGAATAAATTTTGAACTTCCAATCATAGCAACCGACATAGCAATCGCCTATGTGTCTCAAATAAAAACAAACAAACAAACAAAACATCAAAACTTCATCAATAAGTTTTGATTAAAATTGTAATACATCCGCCATTATGCATTCTTGTCCGAGGTATTCCTTGGGCCCGGCGAAGGTACCCCTAGGGGTACATGTACCCCAGGTTGAGAACCGCTGGTCTAGACGATAGATGTTGCTAACCGCAGCCCACTTTTTAAATCGTTTTTTTTTTGTGCACCTGGTCTGCCCACCTTGCTCACTGTGCTACACGTCGTCTCGTACCTGCCGGATCGGAAGCGAACACCAGGGTTGCTGTCGGCAACATGTCCTGCCCATCGTACCCTTTCGGCTTTAGCTACTTTCTGGATACTGGGTTCGCCATAGAGCTGGGCGAGCTCGTGGTTCATTCTTCGCCGCCACACACCGGCTTCTTGCACGCCGCCAAAAATGGTCCTAAGCACTCGTATCTCGAATACTCCGAGTGCTTGCAAGTCCTCCTCGAGCATTGTTTATGTTTTGTGTCCGTAGAGGACTACTGGTCTTATCAGCGTCTTGTACATAACACATTTGTTGCGGTGGTGAATCATGTTTGACCGCAGTTTCTTCTGAAGCCCGTAGTGAGCCCAACTTCCAAAGATGATGCGACTTTGTATTGCACGATTAACATTACTATCAGCCGTTAGAAAGGATCCAAGGTAGACAAATTCACCGACCAACTCGAAGGTATCCCCGTCAATCGTAACACAACTTATCAACTTCAGCAACTTGGCAGAAGTGTGGGGAGTTTTAATCAAGGAATACTCTACCCCGGCTGGGCCAAATGACTTCCCCCAGCTTTAGAACAGGGCGGAACTTAACTCCGTTGTTCACAAAGACTGAAATTGTCAAGTGTTACCAATCCGATGGCGGTGACCTTTGAAATTCCGCTGGATATCCACCGATCTTCTTTAAAAAATCCTTTGGGAGTTCCCAAAAGAATTCCGGTTGGAATTTCGCACATAAAAATAACGCACATAAAGAACAACACAAAACATTGGAATCAACTTTCTTTTTTTTTTTTCATTTCAGATTAGCTACATCCAACCGATTACCTATAGATATTTTGTAAGTACATACCTAAAAATCAAATTCATTTGACTTCATATATACACATATAATTTAAACGTTGAAAACATTAATAAAAAATAGGCTTGAGCTTATTTTTAGTTTCGATTGATTGGTTAAAAATATCTACATAGAAAAAATTCATTCGAAATGTTACAACACTTCCATAAAATTTTCTTTTCGGGTGATTTGTGCAATAAACTTCATAACAATTGAGATCAGCCAGCATGCAATAAAGCAAAACATTGGCGTCTGAGCTTTTAGACACATTTATTTTTACCTTTCGTGACTAATTACACTTCCCTCTCGGCTCGGTGCTCGACAATAAACCGTAATCCGCCGGCGAGTTATATCGCCTTCCGAGCGGCAACCAGTCGGGAGCTAAGTAACTACACTTTGCCTACAAATTCAGTTTGGATTGGCTGTGGCCGGATTTTTTCCCTCATTTTCGCTTTCCATCAACCATTCCATTTACTACAATTACCGTTCTGTTTTACGACACTGCTGCTCAGTCCCCCATGATGAGCGGGTACCATCCTACTTTGCATACCGTCCCTCCCACCATCGAAGAAAAGTCCAGAGCCGTAAGCCTTTCCGATCCAGTATAGTAGTGCCCGGCGCGATACCTTCTTCAAACCGGAAATGGTCCGGTTTTCCGGCACATCCAAGCCAAGTCACCGTGTCAACCAGATGTCATCTCCGCAGGAAAATTTCGTTTCCGATGGTGAAACGGCAGTTTCTGCCGGCGCTTGTGTCGCTCGCTCGCTGACCGTTTTGGTTAGGAACTTATTTCTATAGTTTGTTGCTTTGCGCCGTCCAGGGGTCATTTCTAATTAAGGTCCATGGCGTGGTACAGAGAGAGAGAGAGTGGTCATGACGACGTACGATGCGAGATGCATGGACAAAGTTACGACGCTGAGCGCCATTAGTTTTATGAGCTGACGACGGTCCAAGTTGCTTTTCTGTTTTGTTTTTTACTGACATCCTTCCATTAGATCTATGGCTTCATTATCCACTTGAACCAAGAAACGGGACACAGGCGCGCAACCGAGGCAACGAGTTGGTAGGAGGTTAATGCAATTAACCTGGTTTTTGCGCTCACGAAGCTAATTGAGGCGGCAGGTCACTGACCAGTTCGTTCTGTTTTGCTGCTATGATATGTGATCGAGATTTTCAAATCGTATAATTCAGTGGTTTTCGAATAACGAATAAATCGATTGTCTCGAAAGAATCATAGTTCTTGAATAGAGCATCAGTTAAATAAGAAAAATCTTCAAATTTATTAAATTAAGAAAAGTGTTTTTTTATTTCTATTGAAAAGTAATAAGTAATTTATTAGACGAGCATAATTGGCAATTTAAATTAAGGAAATATATTTTAGTATAAAGTTCCCTAAAGCAAATTTAATCATTGGAATCCAGAAATTTCAAAAAGTACTACAACAAATGCATTTAAAAATTACAAATAAAAATGTTGAGAACTGCTGATAGATATCAGGAAAAAAGCAAGGTGCCAAGAAAACGCACCTTAAATGGTTGTTCTTCTGAATAGTTTTAATTACTCCGCTACCCGGGAATTGCTCGCTACTCCTCTAATGTCATGAATAATGTATGCGACGGATTCATTGCACAAAGCGCATCGAAGACCTCGCATTGTAGAGGTACTGTTATACACTTCGTCTCACAATTGCCGTCATCCCATCTTCCCCTGAAGAACAAATAATACGACCGGACGGCCGAAGCTCTTCACTTTAGTTGAGTGCAACTTCTAAGGAGATGTTGCATTTTATAGGTTCATTGCACTGCTGGATGCAGCAACAGCTGCCGCTGCTGCACTTACATCCGGATAAAGTGGAATTGCTGCGCTGCAGCCCTAACCAAGCATGCCAACCAACCAAGACGGACCATCGCCGCTTTGAGTAAGCAAGGCAGCAGATCATCTTCAGTCCGGTGCTCCTGTTTGGTCCTAGGTGCTGCACTTTGTGCCACCTATAATTACCGAGAACATGATGGTAAGAAGCGGTACGTGCCATCATCATAGCTCCGTCGTCGTCGTCTTGTCATCGTCAGCCGGGGCTACATTGTTTGAGTGTTCTCGTAACATTGGAATGGAAATTAGTTTTAGCAATGGAGATAATTGTAAGAGGTGATCCCTTTGAAACTCGTCTAAGTGAGTTTCAAAGCGCTCTTTGTACTTGATACACATTATTCAGGAATCCCATCCAAGGACGATGCATGCTGGAATCGATGGCTATGAGTTGATTACTAGGTGTCATCAAATGCAATCTCGATACAATAGAACGGACAAACAGATGAAGCTCGGAATAATTTATCTTCAAATGTGAATAAAATGTCAATTCAACTTTCATTGTCAGAGATTTTGATCTTTCAAATTTTCGGACATTTTTTTGTTTTGACAAAATTTAACGAAAGTTTATTACATGGAGCATAAACTTCGAATGGCGGCAGAATGATTAATTATTTGTTCTTCAAAAAAATCATTTAAAAAACATTAAAATCGTGTTATAATCTGGATGGAGTCCTGTAAAATACTTCTTCTCAAATTCTACAGGAATGCTAAAAAATACCTTTTGAGAAAATTATTTAAGCTCTCTTAGTGGAATGTCTTCCACGAATTCATGTGGAAATCGCTTTAGGAATTCGTGCCGACATTCTTTGGTGAATTCCTACGGAAAACCTTCCAGTAAGAGAGGATAATTCATGATTATAAGTATGACACACCAGAGTCAACTTCGATGTTTCGGCGAGGTGATTCAAATTAGACGTCCACTAGTTTTTGAGATTTCTATTCTTCCTCTGACGGTTTTCTTGTATACATTGTATATGTACTGTCACGAAATCTTAGACCTCCTCCTCCCCTAAAACCTGGGAAGCCATTTTTGAACGACCCCGCATATTGGAATGTGTTTATTGGAATGTTTTCTTTTAGTATTCAGTATTCATATATTTAGTTTTATGCTAACAGTTCGTGATTAAAAAGCATTTGGTCATTTTCTTAAATCATATGGAAAAAAGTATTATCACTCTACATTCCCCGAACAAGTTTTGAAATCTTCAAAAGTCGGGGACATATTATAAAATTCTGAAGATGGACTAAGATGTTTACGTTTTGCAATCTGCGAATGTAATAATATTCATTTAATGAACTATTGAGAAATCGACTGTATATTTTTATTTCGATTTTAAGGACGGCTACGCAGTCTTGAATTATTGAAACAAGATGAATATTTATCCGACGTTTCGACACGGAGATGGTGTCTTCATCAGGCGAAAAATACGGTATTTGTTCCTAGTCTATTGTTTAGTCTAACCTTAACTGTCAGGCGTGGATTTTTTCTGGAACATATCTTCGAGAACAAACAAAAACATTTACACTAACAGATAACGCGAATTTTGTTTTAGACACCGCCTCATTGCAAACCCCCTTTTTTCGTAATAGGGGGTTTAGATGTTTGCAATGAGGCGATGTCTGAAGTAAAATTCCTTTCCCATTGTTTCGCATTGAAAATTGGCCGAATCGGACTATGGGCTTCGGAGTTATGGCGAAAATATATTTTTCTGCAAGAAAAATTCTCACCCACTTTTTAGGCACTAACTCTTAGCTGATTTACCTGCAACAAGTTTCATTCGACGACATTCAGAATCTTGTCCCTTTGTTTCCTATTGAAAATTAGACAGATCGGACTATGGGTTTTGAAGTTATGGCCAAAATTCTTTTTTTTTTTTACATGAGAAACACGTAAAAAATTCACACTCATTTTTCAGGCATTCCACGCGGAACCCTATCCCATTGTTTCGTATTAAAAATTGGCCCAATCGGACTATGGGCTCAAAAGTTTTTTTTAATTTTTTTTAAGTGTTCAGTTGGAGCGACCTGGTAGCTTAGTTTGGCAAGGCTGAACCCTTCCCTACGTTCCCCCTACTAGGACACAAGCCCACAATGGACTAGCCTATGATGGCCACTTGAACATTGTGTGCAGTAGTTAGGTCTTGTGCCGGAGCTGTTTTTTTTTTAATTTAAAGGTCCCCCATTAGTAGCGTTTGAATTATATTCCCAATACCATAAAACAAAAAAGGCTCAAAAAGTTCGTTTAAAAATTTAACTGATCAATTCGCAAGAGTCAGACTTAATATAATTATGCTGCTGATGGAGTAGAAAACTCTAATGGATACGTATTTTGAACTATAATATCGCATTAGATTTTGATATCAATCAGTTCGAATTTCGAAAATTATTTAGTGAAAGTATCTGAAGCTGAATCAGAAGGATAAAGCGGGCCACAGTTGAAAACCGTTCACATTTTCAGATTATGTTGCGTTTAGCTGCCAGTTCACTATGTTCATTTATTTGACTAAAAATCGCCCCAAAGGTCTTCTTCGCCTAAACGAAAAATCTAATTAAAGCGTAGGAGGCAAGTTTAAGAGTTGAGCAATGGTCCCTAAATCGTCTTGAAGCCCTAAAGGCATAGCATAACTATAATTCTATGGGTCGCGGTCAGTTACGAGATTCACTTTTCGGTGGCAAAATAAAGCTTCATCACATCCCTCATCACTGTGACGCGGCATTAAATAAAAATAGTCAACATTTGATATCATCACGACAGAATATGTCTTTAGTTGCCATCTCAGTGCTAATGGCCGACCCACCGCGGCAAGGTAACATTATTATTATTATTATTTAATCAGACTAAGGCCGAAGTGGCCTGTGCGGTATATAAGAGTCTTCTCCATTCGGCTCGGTCCATGGCTACACGTCGCCAACCACGCAGTCTACGGAGGGTCCGCAAGTCATCTTCCACCTGATCGATCCACCTTGCCCGCTGCGCACCTCGCCTTCTTGTGCCCGTCGGATCGTTGTCGAGAACCATTTTCACCGGGTTACTGTCCGACATTCTGGCTACGTGCCCGGCCCATCGCAGTCGTCCGATTTTCGCGGTGTGAACGATGGATGGTTCTCCCAACAGCTGATGCAATTCGTGGTTCATTCGCCTCCTCCACGTACCGTCCGCCATCTGCACCCCACCATAGATGGTACGCAGCACTTTCCTTTCGAAAACTCCCAGTGCGCGTTGGTCCTCCACGAGCATCGTCCAGGTCTCGTGTCCGTAGAGGACTACCGGTCTAATTAGCGTTTTGTAGATTGTCAGTTTGGTACGGCGGCGAACTCTATTCGATCGGAGCGTCTTGCGGAGTCAAAGTACGTACGATTTCCAGCCACTATGCGTCTCCGAATTTCTCTGCTGGTGTCATTTTCGGCAGTCACCAGTGAGCCCAAGTACACAAATTCTTCTACCACCTCGATTTCGTCACCACCGATGCAAACTCGCGGTGGGTGGCTCACATTGTCTTCTCTTGAACCTCTTCCTATCATGTACTTCGTCTTCGACGTGTTGATGACTAGTCCGATCCGCTTAGCTTCCCTCTTCAGTCTGATGTAGGCTTCCTCCATCTTCTCAAAGTTACGTGCCATAATATCTATGTCGTCGGCGAAACCAAATAGCTGGACGGACTTATTGAAAATTGTACCACTCGTGTTAATCCCTGCTCTTCGTATTACCCCTTCCAAAGCGATGTTGAATAGCAAACACGAAAGACCATCACCTTGCCGTAACCCTCTGCGGGTTTCGAAGGGACTCGAGAATGCCCTGAAACTCGAACTACGCACATCACCCGATCCATCGTCGCTTTGATCAACCGTGTCAGTTTATCCGGAAAACCGTGTTCGTGCATTAGCTGCCATAGCTGGTCCCGATCGATTGTATCATATGCGGCTTTGAAGTCGATGAATAGATGATGTGTGGGCACGTTGTATTCGCGGCATTTCTGCAGTACTTGGCGAATGGCGAACACCTGGTCCGTGGTGGAGCGTTCGCCCATAAACCCGCCTGGTACTGCCCCACGAACTCCCTTGCAGTTGGTGCTAGTCGACGGCATAAAATTTGGGAGAGTACCTTGTAGGCGGCGTTCAGCAATGTGATTGCGCGGTAGTTGCTACAATCCAGCTTATCGCCCTTTTTGTAGATGGGACACGACACCTTCCATCCACTCCTGCGGCAAAACTTCCTCCTCCCAAATCTTGGTAATGACCCAGTGCAGCGCTCTAGCCAGTGCCTCACCACCGTGTTTAAATAGCTCTCCTGGTAGTTGGTCAACCCCAGGGGCTTTGTTGTTCTTCAGCCGGCCAATCTCCTCCTGGATTTCCTGGAGATCCGGAGCCGGTAGAATTATGTCCTGCGCGCGTTCTCCCAGGTCCATCACCATACCGCCATCTACGTCTGCCACATCGCCATTCAGGTGTTCTTCGTAGTGCTGCCGCCACCTTTGGATCACCTCACGCTCGTTCGTAAGAAGGTTCCCGTTTATGTCCTTACACATATCAGGCTGTGGCACGTGGCCCTTACGTGAACGGTTTAACTTCTCATAGAACTTTCGTGTGTTATTAGCGCGGTACAGTTGCTCCGTTTCTTCACGGTCTCGATCTTCCTGCTGGCGCTTTTTCCTCCGGAAAATCGAGTTTTGTCTGTTCCGCGCCTGTTTATATCGTGCCTCGTTCGCCCTCGTGCGGTGTTGCAGCAATCTCGCCCATGCTGCATTCTTCTCTTCCACTAACTGCTCACATTCGCCGTCATACCAGTTGTTTCTCTGATCCGGGGGCACCGTGCCAAGTGCAGCGGTTGCGGTGCTACCAATGGCGGATCGAATATCTCTCCAGCCATCTTCAAGAGACGCTGCGCCTAGCTGCTCTTCCGTTGGAAGTGCCACTTCCAGCTGCTGCGCGTATTCTTGGGCTAGTCTACCATCTTGTAGCCGCCCAATGTTAAGCCGCGGCGTCCGACTTCGACGCGTGTTGTACACCGTCGAGAGTTTTGAGCGCAGGCAAGGTAACATATCCGAGGGGAATATCCACGCGGAATCCTATCCCATTTTTTCGTATTGAAAATTGGCCCAATCGGACTATGGCCAAAATATTTTTTTATTTTTATAACACACGAGAAAAACTTTATCTCCGGTGGATTAATCTGGGTTTTATACGTCACTTCGTTCACGTCAGTTTTAAGCATTATTGTAATCCAAACGTAAATCTATTAGAAGGCACGTTTAGAAACACAAAAGAACTAAATAGGTAGCTGTTTTGCATATTCAACATTTGCCTTCGACAAGTGCTCCAAGAATCCAAGCAATACTAGATTTCCCTGGAGTCTATACGTGTAACCAAGACCGTAAAATCAACACACATAACCAACGGGCTTATACATCTTTTAAAAACTGATTCATGTCCCATTTAAACCACTTAATCACTTTTCAAAAATGGTGGTTCTCCTATTTGATCCATGAAACCAAATTGGATACACATTTAATAGCTGTTTCCTTTTAGGTCATCCAAGATTTCCCTGGAGTATAGGCCTTGAGGTCTACAAGCGTATCTATAGGGCTGAAACTTATTTTTGTTAAATGGTTCTTGCCCTATTTGATCCAGGAAGCCAAATGGAATACGCCTTCAATAACTGTTCCATTTCAGTTCCTCTACGTTTTTCCTGGAGTAAAGGCCTTGAGGTCCACATGTGTAACCAAAGCATTGTTACCTCTTATTAAAAAAGATTCATTCTCCTATTTTGTGTGTGGAAAAGTGCACCACCGCCAGCACTATGGGAAGAGCGAGGTTAAATGGGGGAATGAAGTACACTGAACTCTGTATTTACACGAAGAGCGATTTTTATGAAATAGTTGATTAAGTGTTTTGACGAATTCTTCGACATGGGATGTAATGGGCCAAATTAGAGAGTGGGTATTTCAATGAATAAGTGTCCATTAACCGTTTCCATAACTGTCAATGAGTTCCCAAGAGATTCAAAGAGTGCTATTAAGTACCAGTGAGTGCTTATAAGTTCCTGTGAGTGTAGATGAATACTAATGAACTCCCGTAATTGCCCAAGTGTGTTCATAAATGCCAAAAAATCGCAGCAATGAGGGTTATGTGAGTCCCGTTAGTGCGATGGAGTGCCAATGAGATTCAGTGTAACAGTACCCAAGTAACACATTTCGGACACATTTGGTTGCATTTGGTCACAAACGAGTTGCATCAACTGACTTGAAACATGTGTACTACTCGAGTAGCAGCGTTGCATACCCTGTCACATAAAGCTCATGAGAATTCAGTGGCGTTGCCAGAAAATTGCTCTGGGTGGAAGGGGGGGGGGTTCTGAAAAAATTCAATTCGAGAAGGTTCGAAAAAAAAACTCAAAGGTGCTGCCCAAACGGGTTGTACGCAAAGGTGACATTGAACTACGTAGCTGTATGTAATGTACAAGTTTTCGACTTTTCTGTTCGATGAGACCAAAGCAAATGTTTTTTAAGCCCATGATGAATCTGTTTTCGTTGTTTACCAATTGCTCCTGAGATTAAGTCAGCATTACGAACACTGGTAATGTATATAATTTTTAGAACGAAATTTTGAAAAGCATGATAAAAATAAAACTTTATGCCTATCTGTTTTGTAAAACATTATGCCTATCTGTTTTGTGGTAGACGCGACAAAGAAGTTTGACAGTTTACTGATAATAATTATTATTCCTTCACGTGAGTTGCGTTGGACTTTGCGTTTACTACGGCAGGCACCTACTGCCGCCAACCGCAAGTCTTAGCTTCCAGCCTAGGAATCAGTTTCCCGAACGCATCCACTGCAGCAGCGAAGAACATTCCGAGCCCCTCTACTGGCATCAATAGACGTAAGCGAGAAGCTGCCGTCAAACGCCCCCAAGCTTTCAAGAAAAAACGTTAGCAGAAACGAACTGCACCAGCCAAAAGCTGGCTGGCTTGAGGTCTCAAGTTAGCCTTGCGAACAAAAGCGCAGAATCCGGGGATGACGAGATCAACTGAAAATCAGGCCAATTTCCAGTTGGAATGTAGTGCTATGGAAGAAGAAGCAAGACAAGCAAGTTTTCAGTAGTAAATAAATATACATAAATATTGTAGCACACTGGAGTCGGTTTTTACGCGGAGAATATGGGCCGAGTAAATCAAAACAACGTAAAAAACCGCGGATATTCCAAAATTTGTCTGAATCCCGCCTAAATCCCGAAATTCGGTTGAAAAAAAAATCGCTTAAAAAGCGATTCGTGTGAAAAAACGCGTAAATGCAGCGTTGACTCTTCCAAGAAAATTGAAAATCCATCGAGAAACGGCTGAGATATTAACGATCAAAGTCTATCATATTTTCGAGACGTTTTTCGATTTTTTTCAATCGTAAAGTGTACCCCAATACAGAAAAGACAGACGTAGTTCTACGTCAAAAATGTCTTCTAAAAATTTTGTATTGGTGGGGGGGGGTAGCGGTGGGTTATGTTCAACCTCTTCCCCTCCCCCCGTGGCTATGCTACTGTGAGAATTCCTTTGATCTTCACTAGCACTTCAGGGAGCTTATAATCATTGGCACTCACAGGCAGCGTTGTAAAATGTCATTTCGACATCATGGAGCCAAATAATGCAAAATTTCCATAAACAATTGAAATTTTTCCACAAAACAAAAAATTATTTTCACCTTTAAAAGCAAAAATTGTAATTATAAAAGAAAAAAAATCCACGGAAAAAATACTAAATTTCCATGAATAAATCAATATTAGCAATAAACAATTACAATTTTTTCCACGAAAAATTAAAAACTTTCCTCGAAAAAATCAAAAAAGTGCAAAAAATATGAACATTTCCATAAAGAAATATAAAAAAGCAATAAAACTGAACTTTTTTCCATGGATGACCCCTTCTTTAAATGCGCTTAAAGTTCATGGAAAATTTCATCAGATTTATTACTTTTTTGATTTTTTTTATGGAAATTTTCTAATTTTTTTTGCTCTTTATTGATTATTTCATGAAAAAAAAATTTTTTTTGGAAAATATATTTTGTGGAAAATTTTGTAATTGTTTGTTGCTTATATTATGTATGAAAATTTTGTATTTTTTTTTGTGGAATATTTTGATTTTTTTTTATAGATAATTCTTCTTTTATAATTGCAATTTTTGCTTTTAAAATCACTGTTTTTTTGTTTTGTGGAAAATTCTTTATTGTTTATGGAACTTTTGCATTATTTCTCGAAATTTTATATTAATTTTTTGCTCATACCCTGATTTCAGTACTGGCAATTTCCTATTTTATTATGAAAAATGTCTAATTCTTCATGGAAATTTTGGTTTGCTGCCCATTTCAAACATTTTGTATTTAAAACAAGGATCTGTTCGCCAGAGTTATATTATGCTTTAATCTAAAATTGTAAATAACTTGTAAAAAAATATTAGCAAATAAACAATAGCAATCTTAAGACATTTTTGTGACATTTCTCAACACTGGTCGAAGAGACCCATTGGCCATTATGGCTTAATAGAACTCATTGACACTACCTCACTGAAACTCTTAGGCCTTCACAGGCGTTTATTGGCACTCAAAGTAAGTCATTGGCAATCATCTAAAATCAAGAGAACGCATTAATCATTTGTTGGCACTTATTAGCATTCATTGCTAACAGTAATTCAATGGCACACATGAGAATTTAATGGGGTCCACTGACACTTACGCACTGGAATTCATTATCCCTAACAGGAACTCATTAGTTTTCATTGACAATCATAAGATCTCATAGGAACTCAGGAAAACACATTGGGGGCCGTCCAGAAACCACGTGGTCATATATGGGGGGAGGGGGGGTTTGCAAAAGGACCACGATAAGCCACATGGGGAGAGGGGGGGTGTTGCTCTCGAACCACGTGATCTTTTTTTATACGAAAAGTTTTTGGTGAATAACAATAGCGATGTAAAATACAAATCATTAAACGCAAAGCGCATCTTAGAACCGATGCCCACGTAGCGTCTTTTCAACTCAGCGTTGAAAAGACGTAGGTGTGCATCGAAAATAACCGGTAACGCAGCGTCGGTCGCAACGTCGATGCGTATCTGCGTTATTTGACCATCTTAGCCTTAGCCCATTTCCATAAAAAATAAACGAAAAAACAGGTTGCGATTCAGTCTCAATTTCCACAAAAAATTGGAAAGGAAAAATGGGAAAATATAAAGAAAAAATCCGCCGCGCCACCGCCGCAGATGGTTTTTGGCATCACGCCGCCGACACTTTTGCATTAGCGGACTGCAGCTACAATTTTGAAAAATGTTCATGTTTTACAATAATCCAAGAAAAAACTTTGACTTTACTTCATACAATCCTGATAAAGTGCTGGCATTCCGAATGATTTTTGAACAATTCTCTGTGGAAAATTTTGCTTGGAAATTTTGCTACAAATTGTTAATGAAAAAAAACAAAACAACTCCAGCGTAAATTCCGAAAAAATTTCAACAATAATAAATTAGCACTTGTGAAAGCAAAACTGCAATTGTGAAATAAGAATTTTTCATAAAGAAATCAAAATGTTCCACGAAAAAGTTCAAAATTTTCA